>NC_139626.1:46192690-46240190 GCF_964638095.1 Poromitra crassiceps | reverse complement strand
ACGAGCAGCTAGACGACATCTGCTGACACACTTCACATCTACATCATCATAAGGTCCAGGTGATGTGTCCACCTGCACCTGGAGATCTGACATGTGAACATGGAACAGAAATGTAATAGAGAAAACATTAAATATCACACACACGTCACAGTCACACACACACACACACACACACACACACACACACACACACACACACACACACACACACACACACACACACACACACACACACACGTGTCACACACACACACATACACACGTGTCACGCACACACACACACACACACACACACACACACACACACGCACATACACGCACGTGCGCACACACACAAACACGGCATGATGAGTGACGACCAGATCTGGGGGGGAGGAGCAGCTTGCACTCGCTCTCTCTCTCATGTCTCTCCCTCTCGCGCGCATTCCCTTTCGGCTTTCACTCCATGCACTCTCTTACTCGCTCTACCGAACTCTCTCTCTCTCTCTCTCTCTCTCTCTCTCTCTCTCTCTCTCTCTCTCTCTCTCTCTCTCTCTCAACTGAGAGTTAACCCGCCTCCTCCCATAACACTGTGTGTGTGTGTGTGTGTGTGTGTGTGTGTGTGTGTGTGTGTGTGTGTGTGTGTGTGTGTGTGTGTGTGTGTCTGTCTCTCTCTTTTATCTCCCCCCCCCCTCTCTCTCTCTCTCTCTCTCTCTCTCTGTCTCTCTCTCATCTGTGGATTTTGATGTGCATTTTTTAATTTCTGTTTCTGAAAAGAAAATAGACTTACAAAAAAGAGAAGAAAATCAAAACATGAACCATGAGGCTGTGATTAGCTGACTTTTGTAATGTAATAAAATCTAATGTTTTAAGATGAGGTGGCACTGATGATAATAATAATAATAATAATAATAATAATAATAATAATAATAATAATAGAAAATAGCCTAAGTTCCACCATAATGTTACTAAGTCCTTATACGTTCTAAACTTTCAATATTTGAATAGACGCCTAACCAAAACACAATGTTTATTACAGATTTATGACTATGAAAACTTGACACAGTGCTGGTAAGCGACTGTTTTATTATATAAAATAATAGTCCCCTCAGTCACTTGATTGTGGAGCTGTTTGTAACTGAAGTAACAAATGGTGTGATCAAAGACTTACCTGTGACAGTCAGATTAACTCCAGGTGAAGCAGTATAGCTCCCAGCTGGATGGTTTGTTGTGAAGCTGAACTTGTACACAGCTGAGTCGCTCTCTCTCAGGTCTGTGATTCTCAGGCTGCAGTTCTTCTCATCACCACCATACTCCACACGACCTGCATACTCTGGGTCTGTTGTCACATCCACAGGTTCACCACCCTCCTCTTTAAACCACAACGTCTTCTTAACTGTGACAGGAAGGTCATCTAGGTAGGCTGGGTATGTGTAGGAGCAGAGTATGTCCACTGTTGATCCTTTGATGGCACAGATCTCAGTAGGAGTGTAAGTCACTCCCCAGTCATCCTGAGCCGCCTGTACCACTGTAACACAGAGCACATCACAAACCACAATCACATTCACAAACACATGACAGTATAGGGGTGTAAAAGAATAATCATTTAATCGATGCATCCAGGGTTCGATCGAATCATGAGACCAGTGAAGATTCACAGCCCTGTTACAGGACAGACTCTCAGCTGCAGTGGAACTGCTGCAGTAGAGCTGCACCACCACATGCACAAAATATAAATACAAATACAAATCTGATTATTTTGAGAGATATTGCGATTGCGATATCAATCACAATTTTAGTGGGAATGCTGTTAGCATTTCATTTTCACTGAAAAAAGTAAAAATGATGATGTGATTTGGTTCGTACCAAACAAGCATGTTCCCACTGGAGAATCTGATTTGTAGGCCGGGGGATCTCTATAGCACCACAATGCTTAATTTACTGCATGTTGTCAAACCACAGCTGCTCCTGTGATTTGAATATTGTACTTGGCCATATTGTGATTTTGATATTGATTCTATTATTTGTGCAGCCCTATGCTGCTGTATGTGATCCATGAACTACAGTTCTTCAAAGCACTTTGACATTTTGCTGGTCAAAGGTCAAAGTTCAAGCTCGTGGCGAGGCAAAGGGGCGGAGCTAGGGATAGGAAGGTCATAGAGGGTCGGGGTTTGACCATCGACCTATATAAGATGGACGCAATTCCATCGTCCCATAAGTGAAGCCGCTGCATGTTAGATCGCCGCCCTGACGGCTGAATCCAGTATTAGGTCACAAGGCCCGCCTCCCCATGTTAGTGGATGGGAAAATCACAACCGAAATAATCACAGTATACGTCAGATAATTTTTTTCCAAAGGTGGTTTGTATCATTTTAGATAGTCATTATCATGCTAATGCCTGTGCAAGTGGTCATTTTTCTGATCAGTTTGTTTTTAAGTAGTTATTTGACATATAAAAAGGGATAAAAATGGATGATTGACAGCTGTGGCAGCCAGTCTCAAGCCGTCATTGGCTGGACAGGGTCTGCACATAATAGATCTATTCGTCACAGACAAGACACACGGCTTTATGTTATCTAACGCTGCCTGGAGGTCGGTGGCTCATGTTGGCTGTGCTGGCTACAGACATCAATGGACCCCAATAAAAATAACATTGTTTTGAGGAATGAAAACAAATGTTTTGTGCGCGAGGAATTAACGTTGGTTGGGGACTGAAGTAAGTTCAGAAAATATGTGTTTTATGAGTTACTCCAGCTACGTTATAAGTAGGCTACACAATGGTTTTAACATGCAAGCTAGCATTAGCTGCTTGCATGTCGGCTGTTTTTCATATTACTATAACTTAACAACCGATAACGATAGCTGGAATAACACAATAATAGACACATATTTTCAGAACTGACCAGGTTGTCCAACTGACAGGAAATGTGTTTTATAACGTTAACTCCCGTCCCGGGTATAAGATGAGATGAGGGCGGCCTAGTTAGTACACAACCACCATTAGCTCATCGCTAACGGGTTAGCATGACATACAAACAGACGTTTTATTTCTTGTAGGCTATTAAAGCAACAAACGTTTTTATATGCATATCTGGGGGAAATGCTTTGACTGTGGGGATGTTCGTTGTTCACAAGCTCCTCTCTTAGTAACGATATACCAGGCAATAGACCAGGCAGCCTGGCTCAGGTCTAGGCTAATGCGGGTACAACAACGTAGCCTCACGGTTACATGTGTTAAACCAACATTTGCACCAAAAGAAATGTAATCATAAAGCCACGGAAACATTAGGCTAATCAACACAGAGCTGTTCATCCGAGAATTTCCCCCAGTGAGAGGCTGAGCCAAGCAGCCCTGGCTCCTCTTGCGGGCTGAGAGCAGCCGGAGGTCTGACTTGTCTGGCTGATACAACCATTGACAGTACAACTCAATCTCCGACAACGGAGAACGTTACAGGCTGCAGTACCCACAACACCAGCAAACAACGTTGCGTAAAGCGTCAAGGTTAGATTTGTAACACCAACATTTGCTCCAAAAGGAATTAAATCATAAAGTGAATCAAAATGCCACGAAAACATTAGGCTAGACACAGCAATCCCCCCAGTGAGGCTGGCCTGCCTCCACTTCCGGCCCGCGCTGAGAGCGCTGAGAGCACAGCAGCAGCCCGGAGGTCTGAATCTCCGACAACCAAAATCAGATTTTCGTACAGGCGTCATTTTGATAAACTGATCTCATAGTGGGAATCTTCCTGGTTACTTTTGGCGAGACAAAAAATATTACAACTTAAAGTGTAATATTTACAGAGCTAGACTGTATAAATACACAACGCACTGTGCGCATTCTAGAAACAGCAGCTCTACATAAGAAAGTTCAGAGGGGCGTGGAGCTCTCGCAGGTTCTCAATCAAAGGCGCTACTGCGCATGCTCTGGTTCACTGATCTGGCCGGATTTTGGCTTCAATACACATACAGGGCGGAGATACGGACGCTCTCTCCATTCATATTATAACTCAATGGGTTTGACGGGTGGTTAGAGGGAGTGGCTACGGGGATGTGGGAGACGGTGTCAAAGAAGGGGGTGGGGCTGGGGAAAAGGTGCTGTAGCTATGGATAGGAATGTCGTAGAGAGTCGGGATTTGAGGGCTGGGTTGGGGGAATGTCGACGGCAGTGGTTCCCAAATAGTGTGCCGCAGGGGCGTAGCTATGGGCAGTGCAGCTGCACCGAGGCCCATGGGGTACAAGGGCCCGTAGCCCCGGCCTGTTTTTTTTCCCATCCAAATTCACCATTAACTATTTACCTGAATAGTTTATGATGTTATATATAGTGTCATTGTAGTCCTTGACCATCAAAACAGGGTGTCACCTTTTCTGTATTATCATGTGTGGTTCAGGAGATATGATGCAAAATGCATAATTTGGTTAGGGCAGAAAGTAAAATGGCTGCCATGGCCACCACAAGGCATTGGCCACATGGCTCCCTTTCTGAAAATGTTCAGAGCCACAAACTGTACAAGTACAGCAAGTTTCATGCTTTTATGAAAAAGTGAAAATCATTTTCACATCACCTGGACGACCAGTGACTGAAAATGCTGTTTTCTCTGATTTGAGGTATAGTGCGGATTTTCGGCTACAGCAAGGGTTATTTTTTAGATAGGAAGTTCATCTTGGGCTCAAATTGAAGCTTATGAACTTTGGCAGTTTTTTTTATACAAATGAGGAAGTGAAATTCGCCATAAAGTGCTGGGGGGAAAAAACACTTTCCCCCCATGGGGAAAAGTGCTTTTGAGATGGCCCAAGGTATAAGATAACAGGGAATCATAGTGAAAAAAGGTAGTAGAAAACATCCTGAGGGGCATGTCTGGCTCCCGGCCTTAATAAGCATATATCACGGTCTGAAGTAATATATTGCTTTTATAAAACGGTTACCAAGTATGGCAATATGAAAGTATACTAAACAACTCAGATTTAAATCGCTTAAATCACTGTTTTGTTTTGTTTTTGGTCCGAGTGAAATGTTATGGTCTCTCCTGATTCAAAATATTGCTGAATCGCTTGGTTTGACCAAGTAAAACTATTTTTATAAGCATTTTATAAATGGCGATGCGAAAATAAATGGCGGATGAAATCCCCTGGTTCCAAAATAAGTGGACACTAAAAGGCCAATGAGACCCCGCAAGTAACTGTACTGTATGTCAAATTACACTTTTCTATGCAGGTCAGAGATCCTATCTATCTATCTATCTATCTATCTATCTATCTATCTATCTATCTATCTATCTATCTATCTATCTATCTATCTATCTATCTATCTATTTATCTATCTATCTATCTATCTTATCTATCTATCTATCTATCTATCTATCTATCTATCTATCTATACAACTATCTACTAGCAACTAGCTAGCCTAATATTTAAAATACCTGTTGGCGGGTTGCGTTGGTGGGTACATTGGTGGTTGTCAGAGATGGGAAGTATTTTAAATACATGTATTTAAAATATGTTTTTGAAATACATTTGTGTATTTTGTCATTTGTATTTGGCTGGACAGAGAAAAACAAGATGTAATTTGTATCAAAAGACCTTGTATTTTGTGTATTTTAAATACATTTCATTCTCAAATTGACACATTTTAAACATTGACGCAGGTTTAAACGGTGGAATAAAAAAAACGCAATGTGAGATGTCACTTCTACTGTGCCTCTGATTGGCTCAGAACAAACTCAACCACAAATCAGAGGCAGAGTAGGGTGAGTCTTGAGTCGCACTTCACATCACTTCTTTGTCGAAACACTAGCCACAGGATTAGCAAGTTCCGCTCACCATGAAAGCCATACTGCGGCAACTTTAAGTACCATGGTTACATGCTACTGAAAAGTCACCTTTTGTGGTGGAATAAATAATGTTGCTGTATTTCTATATTGTTAAATAAAGACTATATACTGTATGTGACAATTTACTGACACTAGGCAGTGCACTTGATTGGCTCGCTTGCTACGCAGGCTCGGTAGCTCGGCCGCTGTGTGGCCTCACCCAAGGGCGCGGGAAGGTGGGTGCTGAGGGTGCAGCAGCACCCCCTGCTGGCAAGAGATGGAATTTTCGAAATTGTTGGATTTGGCTCTACTGTGTTAATGTGCATGAGTCTGTGTAGTGGATATCTTGGGCCCTATTCTCCCACAAGCCTTCGGCGCTAAAACGGGCCTTAAACGCAAAAAAACGTGCCTTGCGCCTGTTTTGGGACGATATCAATATGGCTTTAGGCTGCCAAATGCGCTTTAGGCCGAATGGGCGTGGCGCAGTCCCAGAATGGGCCAAAGTGGGCGTGTCGGCGCTAACTACCGGCGTAGTGCTATCTTCGCACCTGGCCTACATTTAGCGCTTTGCGCCTTTGAAAACCAGGCCTATTCAGTGCGCCAGTGCACTTGTGCCTCTCCCCTGTCACCCTTCTCTGTCTCTCTCTGAAACCAGGCCTATTCAGTGCGCCAGTGCTCTTCTGCCTCTGAGTCACCCTTCTCTCTCTCTCTCTGACTCCCTCGCTCAAACAGACACAACACATAGCAGCACCCAGCTTCCCATAGGAAATAGCAGTTGTAAGTTTACTGCCTGTGAATGTCCACTCCCAGCATGCAATTGGGTCCTCCATTTCGCTACTAAATAGCAACCAAATGAGCCGAAATAGATATAAAAGGTAGATCTAAAATAATGTGTAATGGTAAGACAACCTGCAATTGTCGAACATTTCAATATTGGACCAAATAAAACATCGAAATGAAACACCACCCTATGTGAAACATATATGTCCTCTTGAGCCTATATATACCCCTTGTGGGTTTAACGTGATTTAAATAAGTGACAGCGGAACGCGCTTCTGTGATGTGCTATACTGTGATGTCCGCTCCAATAACTTGGCCCTACTTGACATTTAGTTTTACAATAAAAACACATTTATGCAATGACTTTACATAATGTAGGGTATATTTATGTGCATCGATCATTATACCTGCAGCAGGGGAGAGAAAACGATATCTTTCTGGACAAACTTTCACCAATCTAATAGGCTATATTTTTCTAGCTGATGCGTTTAGTACATTATTTTCACTTTGATCTTGCTATAGTGTAGCGTATTTACATGCTTGCAGTATTGAAACTGCAGTTAGATTGGTTTGAGAAGCATAATAATATGGAATAATAGCCTATAATGCAGTCAGACAGACAGACTGGATGAAGGGAGGGGGGGGGGGCAGAGCGTTTGGCTTTCGTCTGGTTTTGCGGGATCACTGGAATTGGAGCTAAAAAGGCAAGCGTGCGATTCGTTTATTGCAGTTATCCAATGAGCATGACGGTGCATAATTTTACGCTTAAAAGGCGTGGTTGTAATGGTTGAGGCTGCGTCTAGCGCCAGCACGACGATATCAAGTGCGCTGGTCCACGCCCACTGATTTGAGCTGCGCCAGGCGTTCGGCCTAGAAACAGCGCAGATGCAACGATAGGGACCAAAATGTTATTCACATAAAAAGACTATGGGCCCTATCGTTGCATCGGCGCAGTTTCTAGGCCGAGCGGCAGGCGCAGATCAAAGCAGTGGGCGTGGACAGGCGCACTTGATATCGTCGTGCTGGCGCTAGATGCAGCCCAAAGCATTACAACCACGCCTTTTAGGCGTAAAATTATGCACTGTCATGCTCATTGGATAAGTGCAATAAACGAATGGCACGCTTGCCTTTTTAGCTCCAATTCCACTGGTCCCGCAAAACCAGAGAAACCCAAGCCTCTGATCCCCCCCCCCCCCACCTCCCTTCATCCCGTCTGTCTCCATATATCGGCTATTATTCCATATTATGATGCTTCTCAAACCAATCTAACTGCAGTTTAAATACTGCAAGCATGTAAATACGCTACACTATAGCAATATCAAAGTGAAAATAATGTTCTATGCATCAGCTAGAAAAATATAGCCTATTAGATTGGTGAAAGTTTGTCCAGAAAGATATCATTTTCTCTCGCCTGCTGCAGGAAGGATGATGCACATAAATATAGCCTACATTATGTCAAGTCATTGCATAAATGTGTTTTTATTGTAAAACTAAATGTGAAATAGGGCCAAGTTATTGGAGGGACATCACAGTATAGCAGATGCCATTAGAAGCGCGTTCCGAAGCGCGTTCCGCTGTTACTTCTCTAAATCACGTTAACTCGACAAGGGGTATATATAGGCCCAGGAGGACATATATGTTTCACATAGGGTGGTGTTTTCATTTCGATGTTTTATTTGGTCCAATATTGAAATGTTGACAATGGCAGGCTGTGTTACCATTACACATTAATTTAGAACTACCTTTTATATCTATTTTGGCTCATTTGGTTGCTATTTAGTAGCGAAATGGAGAAACACAATGCATGCTGGGAACTCAGAGAGAGAGAGAGAGAAGGGTGACAGAGAAGAGGCAGTGAAGGCACAGAATAGGCCTGCTTTTCAAAAGCGCAAAGCGCTAAATGTACGCCAGGTCCCAAGATATCACTAGGCTGGTATTTAGCGCCGACACGCCCACTTTGGGACTGCGCCACGCCCATTCGGCCTATAGCGCATTTAGCAGCCTAAAGCCTATTGCTATCTTGCCGAAACAGGCGCAAGGCACGTTTTTTTGCGGTTAAGGCCCGTAATAGCGCCGATGGCCTGTGGGAGAATAGAGCCCTATATCCACAAGAAATGCAGACCTGGATACATCAAATGGAATTCAGTGTTTTGCAACAGTAACTAACCTGTGATCAGGCCCGTAGCCAGGGTTAGAGAAATACCGAGGTCATTTTAGCGCGGCGTGGGGGGCCCCCGGATAGAAAACTTTGTCCATTTTAAAGTAAAATGCTTCAATCTGGTGCACTTTGAGAGCAAAATGAAGAGGCTAGATCTATAAAGAACTACATACATCATTAATATCCTCTTTACTGTGCTGTTGCTTTAAAATGATCCAAAAAATAAATGTCTCCCCATATGATATAATTTATATTCTGCATACAGGTCACATGGCAGAATACTGCTCAATTAAATACAATGGCCCATCTACACAAACATCACTTACAGGGGAGTTACTTACCCATTCACTTCAATAGAACTGTCCCCAAAGTCTACCCCCAATCTAGCCTTAATCCAAAATCTGAATGTTGTGAGTTATCTCTCTTCCTTCTATAGCACACAGAGAGGAAGCAAATTGTTGCATTTCCGATCAACTGTCGCATTAAAACATCAATGACAGATTAATAGATCTGGGGACCGGGGCTATTTTTCATTTTTTTTTGGTGTGGAAAATACCGAGGTCATGACGGTAAAACCTTAAACCTTTTTCTAGAGACAATAGCAGTTGGAAGTTTTGCTTCCATTCTGCTGCCGATGCTAATAAACGATCTCAGACACGCGTGGTTGTCAAACAGAAATGATGGAAATCACGTCTTGAAATAGACTCAACAACAACAGCCATGGAGAACTCACAGTCTGACCTGCGGTGATGCACATGTCTTTTTCCAGCTTTTTCATTTCCTTTGTTATTGTCATCTGTAGTGGTTATTTGCATAAAAACTGATTAAGAAACGATTGTATCTTGATTTAAATATGTGCTTTGATTTAAAAATGTAACTCTATTTGTAACTTGAGTTACTTGAAAAAGTAACGATATATTACTGAAATCCTATAAGTAATAAGTTATATTACTGAGTTACTGCTAAAAGTAATACATTACATGTAATATGTTACTTTTGTAATGAGTTACCCCCAACACTGTCAATGAGAAGTTCCTGTCTAAGAATGAAAGGCATGTCATTAAACACAACACAATCACTATGCCATACCTTGCACGCCATGTGAGACAATCACACTGCAGAGAACCAAGAGAGTCCACGTCATGTTTCCACCTAACATGCTTCAAACCTTGATGCCTTATATAGCCTACGAGGGATCAGCTGAGCACATTTTGGTAAACAAACAGCGTCACTGGGCGGCACCGGCAATGGAACCCTATGGAGCCTGAGCTTTAGGAGTGTCTCACTCTAGCCGTCTACCAAACTAAACTGCGACAGTTCACACAACTTTAACACAGCATGCAGAGATGGGCGAAAATACATCAAAAAGTATTTTGATACAAACGATAAATACTTGCTCAAAACATGTATCACAATATAAAATACTGGTCTGAAAAATGTATTTGAAATACATAAAAATACATTTTATAAAAACTGATAAAGAGCTGTAACGATTAGTCAATTCATCGATTAATTACCAAATATTACATTAATTGCCTATTTTGATAATCTATTAATCATTTTGAGACATTTCTTGAAGGAAGAATGTCCTAATTCTCTTATTCCAGCATCTTAAATGTGACATCAATCAATCATGAGGGGATTCAGCACACTTTATCTGGGCAGACTGATTGAATCATTGCAGATCTATTCAGACCTTAGGTCGCCCCCGAAATGATTTAGCCGGGGACCTTTGGTCGCTGTCGAATGTCGGCCCCTCAGCATTTTAGCTTGCATGACGCCCCTGGCCTTCTGTGAGGGCTTTTGACTTACAGTATAGCCAGCATTTCTACATGTTAACCTCAAGTTGATCATGTTCAGCCATAGATATCTGACATCATAATAGTATACACATATATATAACTGAAATCTAGAAAAAACATTGTAGGTCCCCTTTAAACAACTTCACATCCACCATCATCATCATAATTATTGACTAAAATCATCTTATGACATCACTGATGATGTCATAGGCATGTGAAGTTGAGCAAATTGTGCGCTGCGTATGCCAATACTGCAGGTGAGGCCACGCAGCAGCCGAGCTGCGTATGCGAGCTGCAGGGCGGGTGAGGCCGCACAGCGGCTGAGCTACATTACACTATAATACTTAATTCTGCCAAACTCAGACCTCTTGTCCTCAATTGGGGACACCTGCATCTACAATTTTGTCATAGCAGAAGAAGAAAAATCTACTTCCTGTCAATACAAGATGGCTACCATAACAACCAAATCCTTCTACCAGCACTCCCGAGCAGTGTTGGGGTAACTCATTACAAAAGTATACATGTAATATATTACTTTTAGCAGTTTTCAGTAATATTATACCAGTTACTTTGTCAAGTAACTCAAGTTACAAATTGAGTTACATTTTTGTAAATCAAAGCACATAATTAAATAAAGATACAATAATTTTCTAATCAAACTGTATGTTTTTATGCAAATAACCACTACAGATGACAATAACAAAGGGAAAGAATAACATTTAGAATCTTGGATTGTTTACACTGACTTCAAGACAGTTTACATTATTTTTCGCGATGGTTCCGGGGCAGCGATGTCATTCTGCTGCTGCTGTTGTTTTTGTGAAAGTAATAGAAAAGTAGTGTAATAATGTAGTATATTACATTTTGAATGTAACTTGCCCAACACTGCTCCTGAGACAAACGTGGCCAAGGTAATAAATAGGGGTGTCACAATATATCGTCCCACGAAATTTCGCGATAGTAAAACGTCACGATATGTATCGTTGAGATGAAATCTCATATCGCAAAAAAAAAAAAAAAAAAAAAAAAAGATTTTTCAAAAAATAGACTAAGAAACGTCTTTGTTTGTTGAAGTTCAATGTGTGGAAAGTAGTTCAGTTGAACAAGTCTCTGAAGAGACACATGAGAAGTTATACAGGAGAGAAACCATTCAATTGTTTTTCTGGCAAAACTGTTTACTTGACAGGAAAAACTGAAGATGCATAAAAAATAGATTAAGAAAAGTCTTGTTGTTTGAGTTTGAAGAAAAACTGAAGATGCATAATGAGAATTTATACTGCTGAGAAACCTTTTAGTTCAAAGTAAATCTAAGTGACGGTGTAACTCATTCTATTTCAAGATGAGCCTTATCTCCAATCTCATGTTTTTTCTAGTTGTTATTGTAATAACAATTTCCCACAACAGCATGTTTTGTATTTGTGCATTTCAAATAAAATACTACTTTTCCAGTCATATATTGTCATTATTCAAGTTTAAAAAAATATTGTTAAAATCGTATCGTATCGTATCGTTATCGTGAACCCAGTATCGTGATACGTATCGTATCGTGAACTGAGTGTATCGTGACACCCCTAGTAATAAACTTTTCAACCATTTTTGACCGATTTCCACCAAAATCGCCAGGAACCATCTATGGACCAAGCTCTAGAAATGGGCTTTTTGAAACTTTTGAAATCTACTTTCGTTTATAAGATATTAACTCTTAAAGTTGTAAGAGGGCGTGGCCTCTCAGCTAAATTGTCATAACTTCATGCATTAAGGAATCTTCACGAAACTTGCTGTGGATGTTCAAGGATCATCACAGACCATGTGTGTCAAATTCTGTGCAATCCGACCAAAAGGGGGCGCCATAAACCACAGAAATGGGCGTGGCCTAACACAAAGAAGGCCGTAACTCCGCACCTGTTTGTCCAATGATCGCAAAACGTGGCAGATATATCAAGGAGGATGTCCTAGTCAAAATCAGAAGTTTTGTCATCATTGGTGAAAGTCGGCGGGGTCTATGGTGTAAGCATGTAATAGCGGTAAATCAAGTCCATTCGCATCCCTAGATCCCTGGTAATGATGGAATCAAATTATAAATCTAAAGGAAAACAACTACACTCGGTAGTCCAGAGTAGAAGCTGAAGTACTTGTTTTTTTCTCTCACACCATCACTGTCACTTTCTGCAGACACTCAGATTGTCAACAGAGAGAACAGACTTCATTGCCTTCTTTTTAGAAAAGTCTTGCATGCAAGTTAATAGCAGATAACTGTTAAGTGCAGGATTGATTTTAATAGCCATAGTGAGTAATCAATCATATTACAAATGATGAATTTGACTTTGTGCAGTATGCACCGCAGTGATCACATCAAGCACAAGATGAAGCAAACAGGAAAAAAATACAATTATAAAGTGCAAAGTAAATGTCCTTTAAAGTGATATATAATGAGGGGGAGGGGGTAGGATAGTGTCCATGGGATAATGTCCATGTATAATGTTCATGTAAATCTCAGTGGTTTTGCTCAGGGGAGAGGGAGTGACAAAGTCCTGATTTGTGGGGACCTTCCAGGTCTGATTGAAGAGGCAGATGATGACATTCGGTTGGTTGACCTGTTCCCTTAAAGCCTCACAACCTCATCTGGAATCTGTGGTGACACTGGTTCTTTTGCAGCAGCAGAGCATTGCAGCTTTCTCATTTTGTTGGCTCTTTCATATCTCCCCATACTTGGCTTGCTGCTCTCTTCTGGGCTGTGACTGTGACAGTCCAGACAGTACTGTCACTTCAGTGACACTGAACTTATTATTATTATTATATTATTATCTTATTATAAACCAAACATCAAAAATAACATCTCCACCCTCTTTGCTTTGCTCATAGTCTTCAACTAAACCATAAATATCGCAGTATAAAGCATATAAAACACATTTTAATTATGTTTTTAATTGACGTTGCAATTCCAATACAAAACAGCAGAGGGTGGTGGAGACCCTAAGCACCCGCACTTCCCGCATCCATGGTTGGTGCACACAACCCAGCACTATTACCAAGGGAAGCTTGCTGACAGGTGGCAATCAGGTATACAAGGGGTGTAGATATAGCCTGGGTAAACCCAGCCTCCATGTGACCTCTATACAGGCATAGCATGTGACGTCACGTTGAAGGCTGGGTTTACCCAGTCTAGTGTAATGACTGTAATGCATTACTGCCCAACACTGATCAAAATAGACAACCATCACAACCATTACGATCGTCGTCACATGCATTTATTATTATCAGAACAAAGTAGCAAATGCTTATATAACTTTAGGCTACATCATAATGGACAAAAACATATCATGGACAAAAATCACATAATTACGAAGCACAATTTAGCACATAAACATTTGTCAAAATCAACAATCAGAAGCAGTGGGTAGGGTTAGGTAGGTGTTTAAAAAGACCAGCAAGTTCATAGTATAAAGTTCATATAGTGGCAACATTTACAGTAGCACTGTGTGGCGTGTGTGCACAGACAGGTGAGCACCAGTAGACTGAGGTGTTTAAAACAAACAAACGTAATCACATCATCTCCTTAAGCTTAGCTCCCTGTCATCCTCCTCTGGCACCATCAGATGACCCGCGGGGTGATGGCCGTCGTCACCTATGACCTGGAAGAAGTCCTCCTCCTCGCTGTGGCAGCCGGTGCTGTCGGCTCCCTGCGCGCACTCCTTGGCTCTGAGCTGTTCCAGCTCCGCGCTGACGCTGACGCCGCCCTCCTCTGCGCTCTCCTCGCTGCTCTCCTGGCTGCTGTCACTGGTCTCGTTGGTCTGGTCGCTCTCGCTGCTGGTGCTGTCGCTGCTCTCGCTGCTGGTGCTGTCGCTGCTCTCGCTGCTGGTGCTGTCGCTGCTCTCGCTGGTGGCGTCCGTGACACCGGCAGAGTCGCTGGCGTCGCTGCTGCCGGCGTTGCTCTCCATCAGGGTCAGGCTGGTGTTGCCCTGAGCCCCCCATCTAAACGCCGTGCCGGGGGAGGGGGGAGAGGCCTGGGTCTGCTTGTTGCCCAGGTCATCTGGCTGACCTTTGACCTCCGTGCTGCTGCTGTTGTCCTCAGCGCTCAGGACTGAGACGACACCCGCAAACCCTCGGATCCAACCCTGTCGAAATGAATGAGGAGTTCTCGTTAGGGCTGGGTGATATGGACCAAAAAATCATAACTAATCTCAGCATTTCTAGGCTGAATGATGACGATACACAATATATATATCTCAGTATTTTCTACAAAGTGGGCTAAATGTTCAGTTGTAAGTCAAAGCCACATGTGAGATGTCAAAGCACTTTTATTAAAACAAGACTGTGATCAAAATCAAATGCATATAAAAAATGCCATAAAGTGCTTTCACAAAATTATTCACACAATGATATTTCTGATAAATAATCATCGGTTTTGTGGGTATCATGACTAGCGGCAAATAATAGAACAGCTAGAACAGTCTGGTGAGTTCAGAAAATGACATCATTCACTTTACTGTAATGCAGCCTTTGAAACCAGGGGGGGAAAAAACTACCGTATCACGAAATTACGATATCCTAAATCTAAGACGATATCTAGTATCATGTGTATCACAATATCATTATAATATGGATATATTCCCCCGGACATAGTTATAGTTTTTCTATCTCTTCTATCACTAACATCGCTATTCAGATGCATAGTTTTGCTGTGATATTTGCATACTATTCTGCAAAGAAATATCATTATAGGATTACTAAAGCTCCTCAAACTTCCTTGATTATGTGTGACCCTTTGCATATTAATCACAGGTCAATCTCACAGATTCAAAACAGTGTTTGTCAGTGAAAGTGTACTTTATCTCACCTTGCGTAGGTTCTCCTCACTGGCCAGGCTGTTATCTTGGGTCTCTCCCATAGTGAGTGCCTGTGGCGACATGAAGAATATGAGCTTAGGGGCAATCTTAATGACACATGCCATACATACAACTCTCTCATCAAATACATTGAATCAAAGCAGAGCGGTGCAAACCAAAGAACAAACCCTAAACACATGCCATGATGCTCACGTGTGTTTGACGAAGTGATTGTATTTGCTCTTACCGTGTGTTCATCTGATTGGCTGTCGCTCTCCTCCGAAGTCTGCAGGAAAGAAACAGGCGGCTTTAGAAGATGCAAGATGCAAAGTTTTATTCCCTACAGGAATTTAAAGGGGCCATGAAACACTTGATCGTGTGACTATAGTTCATTTGCATTTCATCGTAGACAAGACAGGACACCGCTTTCGAGTCTGAAATGTACCTAGATTTACTAGAAAGATTCACATTTCAGCTTTTCACCATACAGTAGGTTGACTGTATACAGTAGTAAGGATTTTGAACGTTTTGATGAATCAAAACAAGCACAATCCCAGTGAGAAACACAACAGCATATATACTGTGAGCCTCTTAGAATTCAAAATCCTTACTCTCAACAGCCTGTACTCCACTTGTTGTAGAAAATTGAAGTTCCATTGGCATTTCCTAATCAATAAGCTTAATTGCATACACATAATTAATGCTATGAGTTATTAGTCATAAGACATCTCACACATGCAGAAATGGAGACGCACACACATAGGAGGAGATTTCAATTCCATTCTACAACATCACTACTGTACTGTACTGTACTGTACTGTGCTGCACTGTACTGTACTGTACTGTACTGCACTGCACAGCACTGCACTGTACTGCACTGTACTGAACTGTACTGTACTGTACTGTACTGCACAGCACTGCACTGCACTGCACTCGGCTGTGAATCTTCGGCCTCACGATTCGATTCGATTACGATTATCGATGCATCTCGATGCATCTTCAATCGATGTATTACTTTTTTCCCCAATACATGATTTATTTTTTCTCACTTTATTTTTTCTCACTGTGTGGCTACTTTTAAAATAAAAGTGCATTTGGAATTGCATTGTATTATGATCCAAATAAACAACTGCATGTACTTCCATTATATTTTATTCGATTATTAAAAACAAAAACAAAAACAAAAAACGATTTTTGACATTTGTGAATCGATGCAGAATCGTGCATGTCCGCATCGCGATGCATCTTATAATCGATTATTTTTGACACCCCTACTGCTTACTGTACAGTCAACCTAGTGACATCATCTAGCAGCACCCTAGTTGGTGAAAAGTTGTTCATCTTTCTAGCAAATCTAGGTCAATTCAAGAGTTGTAAGCAGTGTCCTGTCTCGTCTGAGGTGAAATGCAAATCAAATGGAGTCATATGATCAAATGTCCCATGTCCTCTTTAATAGTTAGTGCAGCACAACTGCGGATGTAAGTAGCTCACCTTGTCCTCTGATGTGGATTCTGATGACTCTGACTCTGATGACTCTGACTCTGATGACTTGGAACTCTGGAGAAAATAAAATAAAAAATAAACACATTTGATCAGGAGACCTCAACCAATCTTTTTTTTAGCGCATTTAAGAATCATTTGACGTTTCCTCTCTTGAGCCGTGGAGAGGTTGAGGAATCAAAACAACTCACTTGATTTGAGCTATCTTCTTCAGAGCTCTGGAAGACAAATAGGAATAGATCTCAGTTGAGGTTGGAAAACAGATCAAACCAATTCAAAGAAAAACATATGTGTCAGTAACATTGAATTTGTCAGTAATCAATCTTTTACACATCGTCGTCATCTTTTTTATAGCCTACCTGGAGCTCTGAGGTGTCCCTTTCAGATGATTGCGAATCAGATAAACTTAGAGTCTGGGTGGGGGGAGGGAAGACAAAAATGTCAGCAAAAACCACAATGCATTTAATCATATACCCTGCAGCTGCAAACATCAACAACCCTCAAACATTTACGATCCATTCATGTTGCTGCACGTGGGTGTGGACGCTGTCGTAAACAATAGAGTCTGAATTCTCTCTGGAGGTTTGTGGAGTTTATGAGTTTGCGCAACAATTGTACGTTTTTCTGTTGAAATAGGATTGAATATATTGGATAATGAGCTGTATTTCCAATAACACTCACCGTGTTTGTTTCCAACCCGTTTGGTTTCACGTCAACATTGTACAAAATCTGTCAAGGAAAGAAACAAATATGGTATTGGCAAACGTGAATAAATATAACACGTCTCAGATGGCATTTCAGAATATCAACACGTGCTCAGCGGGGAGTTTATCTGGTTCAAATGTGTCAACCTGTAAACTCTTGGCTGACCACACTGCTTTGTAGATACACACGGCAGGTATTTTCACAATAGGAGACAATGATCACATGACAAAAGAAATCTCAAACTGAAAGAAACACCATAGGATGAAGATGATCCTTTTGAGTTGCTACTGTATGATGTCTGTGATTGAAAAGGGCCTTAGAGTACATGCAAGAAAATACTCCCACAACAGTACAGAGCCACCTGAAGCCGCAAGGTGGGCAACATTATGCTGCTGTCTACTTCATTTTGATCACAGCCTCGACACTTAAATAAAATTAGCATGCTAGTTTTTGGGGGGGGGGGGGAATAATCTGTAGAATCAAGTCATCAAGTAGAAATTCAGTTAAATTTGCTCTGAGTTGCGTAATGTTTACATTTACCAGTTTAAGTTTACGTTGTTATTGTGAGGGTAGCATACTCACAGGGTTGGCAAAGACTGCTCCAATCAGGCAAAATGTTACTATGGTGATTTTCATTCTGTAACAGACATGTAATCGACATTGTTAACAACATTGATCCAGCACCTGAACTGACATCATCTGTAAACAAAAATATATCGTGAATGCATTTCACTTCAGTAGATGATATTTACTCTCCCCAAGGGCGGGAATTATTTTTGCAGTTCAGCGTCAACATAAACATTGAGAACACATAAGAAGCGTAGAGAATGTGAAGTGAGTGACAAAAATGTAGCAAAGAATACAGAAAATGAAATGTAGTCCACGCTGCACCCACACATTAACAGAGTGAGTTATGAACTAAAACACACACACACACAAAAAACATTTTTATGCTATAATTAGAACAATCAATTACCTTTTTGTCTTTTTTGTCGTTTAGAATCAGAGGTAGAATAAATAAAATGTAGCTGGTGGTCCTTGCGTAGTGCAGGCTATACTGCAGCGCTATAGTGCTATAGCTGTACTGTACCACGTATGGAAGCAGGCTGAATTTGTGGATGTGTTGAAGGAAACACAGACGACTATATATGCAGCCTCAATTAACATGTTGCATCACTTCCTCCCAGACGTCTGTCAACATGTGAAGGTGTTCCTTGAGGTACTTCTTGGAGATTCCTCCGGAAACCAAAGCACAAAACAAACACACTGGCATAATGAGGATCACACACCCCCGCACGCGCACGCACGCACGCACACACACACACACACACACACACACACACACACACACACACACACACACACACACACACACACACACACACACACACACACACACACACACACACACACACACACACACACACACACACACACACACACACACAGCACACAGCCACTACATTTCCTCCACCCCCGCACTGTCTTAAGTGAAATACAGTATAATTTAGCATCCTAAACCATAGGGTTTGTGGCCAGTTGAAAAAACAAACTCACCCACTCACAGAGGAAAGGAGGGCCAGACATGAACATGTTGATATCCGGTGGAATGTTGTTGTTTTTTTAGTTGTAGTTGTTTCTTTCTGTCATCTTTCAAAAAAGCCATCAAAACCCGCCTTTTCACCCTTGCGTTTGACCTATAATCTTTTTACTCTGTTATCTATTTTCATCTTTTTATATGTCTTTATTAAAATAATGTTATCCTGTGTTTCTAAAGCATCTTTGAGCCCTGAGAAGTGCACTATATAAATGTAATTTATTATTATTATTATTATCATTCACTAATACACAGGACAAGATGTTGCTATCTTTTGTGCCAAAATCCAAGGTAAAACACATGTAGAATCCCAATCCAGATTTAAAAACAAGCAAATAAACGAGTGATATAACCACGATCATATGCAACACCAAAGGAGACATCAGGCTACACCATCATAGATCTACAGTCATTCAGATGGACCAATCACCAGTGACCTACCCTAGCCAACAGCAGTATGCAGCATGTCATTGGGGTTCTCAAGTGGGCACCTTCCTTCACCGATGTTTCGTTAAGTTAGGCCCACGACACCTCAAGAAGGCTTAACGGTGAAATCCAGCATCCTGGAAACACCCCCCTCTATGCTACAAACTCCATTTGACCTCACCATCTAATGCCTTCCATCAACCTAGCATTAACCTAGCCTTAGCCTTGAAACTGGCCTTCACCTAGAATTGGCCTAGCCATCCCAGGTCGGTTCCATATGACATTCTTAACTACACCACCAGTACCACTGTCAATGATTCGGCCCTGTTGATGCGGACTGTCAATCATGACCAGCAGCAATAGAAATCAGTTATTATTATTATTTTATTGTGCACGGTCTCTAGACGTTGATTGATTGTTGTTTGGGGTAAAAAGCAAAGAAATCTGACCCTGATGTATTCCAGTGTTGTGAAGGTAACACGTTAAATGGGTTTTCAAAGAAGAGGTGTAAGGCCCATGTAGGATGGCTAGAGGTTAGATTTTCTGCCCGAACCTGAGCCCTGCCCGACCGGGCCCGGTCCGGGTCTGCACAATAGTAGGGAAATTCGGACCCAGGCCCGGCCCCCAAGCCCGGGTCTGATCGACCGAATCTGATCGTTCTCCTGATAAGGCTGGTTGGCCACTTCAATGGTGGATGACACGTTAGGGATAAACAAACTATAATCTCATTATTTTAGCAGCCGGTCTTGAGGTGGAGTGCCTTGCTAGGCCAGAGCCTAACTAGCTGTCGAGATGGAGAGAAACAGAAATGCCTGCAACGATGCAGGCTTTTTGTCCTCGACGGAAGTTTATAATTTCCTTCATAGTCTCTGAGCCAGTAGGTTTGTCGGTACCATCTGGGGGGATTCATCACTTTCACAGTGATCTTTGGCACCACTAGAGTTAGAACATAATGTGATAGCATTGCAGCGGTGGCCTCTGAATGTGTTCCATCACTCGATTCATAACCTCATGCAAAACACACTTTTTAAACCTTTTAGTTGAGAGACTTGGGGAGATATGAGGTTATGTTTGTGCAAATCGAATCTAAAAGCACCGAATTTGGTCCAGATGTGGCCCTGCTCTAATGATTTAGCCCGGGGTCCCCATGGCAGCCTGATCCAACAGTGCACGTTTTATAGTCAAATGCATGGAAGTGGAATGGAGGTTTTTGTGTGTCTGTTTGTTTGTTTTTTGTAAACTTTTTTGTTTTTGCGTTTTTGCAATAAAGTAAAACTTGTTTATCAATTATGGCATGATAAATATGCAAAATCAAAACAAATTATTTTGTCATGTGTAGCCACGTCTTGACAGTTTCCACAGCACATGTTGTGTTTCCTCTACCAGGAAAAAAAAATTCTGGGGCTTTTCCGTAACATACTAAATACAGTGTTTGGGTGTAAATGGGTTAACTGAATAAAACCATATATTTGTAATCTACTATACTATATATCAGGGACCATGTTGGGAACAAGTGCTCACACTTTTACATGTTTATCCCTTGGATTTAGTTGTCTTTTATATCCATTAAGAAAATCAACCAATCAGTCAGTCAATCCCTACATGGACAAAGGTCGTGATACAGTAGAAAACCTATATGAAGACTAAGGTTCATTTCCGCCCTGGGATTCCTGCTTGTTTCCGGGATGTCCATATTTGGTCAGGCCTCAAATAAGCCTGCAGAATTCCTCGTTTGACCTCACTTTAGCATCAGCCATTTAAAGCATGTAAATGGAACATGTAATTAGAGCAAATGTTGGCCAGTCTGGAGCAGTTCACCAAACCACAGCTCACAGTAGCAGTCATTGTAAGGTACAGCTTTAGAACGGGGAGGAGTGAGGAGGAGGCGGTGGGTGATTGACGCTGCTGCTGGCACACATTGGAAGGCAACATTGTCTGCAACATTTGCCCTGAGGTTGCTTAATAGGTTCATGATGTTATCCTGCTTTTCACTCAGGCATTTTATGTAGGCTACCTACATTATTGATTTTTCAAATGAGGCTGGTAGTACTATTAATAATGGAGTACCGGTATGTGTCAATAGATTTCCTTGTAGCTTTTGTCATAACAACTTTGTTTTTATTCAGTTAACATCTAGTTTTCATCAGTGAAAGTGAAATTTTTCCGTCATAGATTTTGTCAACGAAATGAACACTGGTTTGGATATTTCTGAAACTGCCGACATCCAGTGAGCAGCAGTTCTGTGGACGGAAATGTCTTGTTGATGAGAGGAGAATGGCCAGACTGTTTGGAGCTGACAGAAAGCCTTCAGCAACTCAGATAATCTCTTTGATAATTGAGGTGGATGTCACATTGGTAGCTGGTTCACATTGAGCTGATAGCTGACACCTACCCACTACTATTAGTATGGTGTACCGGGTACCCATGAGTGTATATCTCAGAGACAGCAATATAATTGTTGTAATGACCAGAAGAAGAAATCATGTCTCACAGTCAATATGATAATCGTTGCTGGAAATCTTCTGACATAACTACTAGCAATTAGTATCTGTATATATCACTGACATTGAGACATGAGTCCACTGTGGAGAATAACATTTTATGAAAAAAATCCAAAAGACATATTTTGCAATACTGTGGAGTATGTAAAATTGGCTGTCAATGTATCATGGTAGACAAACCTGCCTGGCCTGCTGTCATGTCAGTGGATGTAACTATTGGAAGTTAATTGCGTCTAAGAAGAGTTGTGACACATATTGCTGTCATAACTGTAAGAAATAGACTTGTCACAGAGTGACATCTAGTGGCAAAAAATGGTCATTGATCATTTCAGTCATAACAAATGATGAAGAGCACAGTCACAGTAGTTGCATTATACCAGAGGTACATAATGAGTAGATTATGCACAACAACAAAACAAATAAATAGTGTCATTTATATCGCACCATCACTGCATGTAGGCTAATTCTCCCTCAAAATCATTATGCCCAAACTATCCATATGAACGTGTTAGTCCTGTCCTGCATACAAACCCCCCCACCTCTCTCTCCCCATCATTTATTTATTTATTTTATTTATTTAACCTTTATTTAGACAGGCGAGTCATTAAGAACAAATTCTTATTTACACTGACGGCCTCATAGTCAAGAGACCCTCCCTATGTTACCCTAGAAAAGCATTGACACCAGAGACCCAGAACAAATGTGTGTGTGTGTGTGTGTGTGTGTGTGTGTGTGTGTGTGTTCATGTGTGTGTGTGTGTGTGTGTGTGTGTGTGTGTGTGTGTGTGTGTGTGTGTGTGTGTGTGTGTGTGTGTGTGTGCGCGTGCATGTGTGTGTGTGTGTGTGTGTGTGTGTGTGTGTGTGTTCGTGTGTGTGTGTGTGTGTGTGTGTGTGTGCGTGTGTGTGTGTGTGCGTGTGTGTGTTTGTGTGTGTGCATGCCTGCTGTGTGTGTGTGTGTGTGTGTGTGTGTGTGTGTGTGTGTGTGTGTGTGCGTGTGCGGGCGTGCGTGCGTGCGTGCGTGCGTGCGTGCGTGTGTGTGTGTGCAGCATGCTAGTTTGTATGGACAGTGTGAGCGCTCTCTTGAATACGAAAGGACATCTTCCGCAGGTTCAACACAGGCATTCATCATCTGTATTTCTTTTGAATTCTCAGTTTTCTTGCAACTGCCAACCTCAGGTAATGTGTCTGTCTAATGACTTTTCAACTGTTTTAAAAAGGTCATTCTTTGATGATCAAAAAGGGGTTTGACTAATTAGTGTGTATCTGACTGAAATCCAACTTGTTGTGTGGTATATGCAGTGAATGCTGCTAGCATGCCTATAGCATCTTGTAATGACCAAAAATGTGCTTTGCTGCTCCCCAATAACATTGATGCCTTGCATTATGCTGTACATGTTAGATGACCTATACATTGCCTATACTGTAGCTTACATTATCGACACTATAGGCTTTAGGCAAACTGTATGTATTGCTAAAGTAGGCTTGTGCATCAGCCATATGAAGTGTTATATACTTGAAAATAATCTCTTAGATCATCATTACAAGTAGTTTAATTTAATTTCTCCCTTTCATGTAATGGGTAAAATATTGAAAAATGAAATGTGAATATGTGACATTTGTAGCATTGCCTTACAAATAGAATTGTCAAGATATAAATATTTGTCAGTGATTTATTTAATATCACTTTTGGTGGTGAATTCTCTCAATCCCCCCCCTTGCCTGCACCCATTTGGGCTTCACTGGGTCGGACCCAGGCAGCTATTGTTTCCCTGGACGGGCCCAGTAATGTCTGCTTTGTTTCCGTCCAGAGAGACAAAAAAGTTTGTGGACTTAGTCAACTTTTTCCAGTCTGCTAGCTTCTGATGTTGACTTTAGTCTCTACGAGCTCTGAATGTGACTTTCATCTCGGAGGCCGGTAACCTTGGCAACAGTGCAGGCTAATCCCGCGGCGCTCCTGCTCATGAATGTGTTGGAGCAGCATACAGATGCACTCAGCTGCTTTAACTTTGAAACGTCTCTAGTCCATGTCTCGCTCGCTGTGACCAGTCAGAAGTCATTATTCAGTTCAAAACTTGTTCAGTTTCTGAACAAGTTTTTGAGTTGTTTCTTTATTAGTTTCTGATTTGGAACATCACATGAGAAATCCAGGGCTATTCCGTCTGCTCTGCAGTGATTCACAGTAATGTGGCTTCCTATTAAGCCATGTAATCAAATGTTGTTTCATGTTCTCCTTTAATTAAACAATTCATATTCATGTCACAGGTATGAGGGCCCGCTTAGCATTGATTTGCTTATTGGCAGCAACATTTTCTCTGTCTGTGAGTAACAATGTTTTTGATATTGTTCATGATTTGTTAAGTAAACACTGCCATGTGAACATTGCCAGAAGAAATATATCCATTGTTCTTGCTGTTTTGGTATTATGGTTTTCATAATTAATTCTTCCCATTATGTCCAGGTAAAAAGTAAACCGCATGGAAAACACCATGCCTTGGTTAAGACCTCACCCACAGCCAAAGAGAAGGTAAGGCGGGGCACCAAATTGGTTCATTGGTATCAAATTTGTATTCATTTGATTTAATATTGTAAATAATAATATTAATATTAATAATAATAAACATAATAATAATACTTTTCCTCTCTCCTGGTTAAGGATGTTATCCCAGAGGAGGCCAATAAGGGAGAGGTCTTGCCCACTTTTGTCACATTTGAAGCCAGCAGCCAGGAGCAGGAAGACGAGGAGATGAGCTCTGAGGACAATGCTAATGCTAACGCTAACGCTAACAAGGAGGACGGGGTGTTCGAGGTGACGGACAAGCGCGACAAGAGCACCGCAGTCCTACTGAGTGAGGAGGAACTGGCAGACCTCCTGAAGAAAGAGGCAGATGAGGAGGAGGCAGAGGAAGAGGAGGGGCAGCAGGATGAGGATGAAGGGGAGGTAGACAAAGGGGAGGTGGACTCCGAGGAGGCTGTGGAGATGACCGAGGAGGAGGAGGAGGAGGAGGAGAGAAAGTTGGAGGACAACTTAGAAACGGAGGAAGATGCTAAAGAGGCGGCAGATGAGGAGGACGTGAAGGAGGAGAGCGAGGAAGGCGGCGACATTCTGGAAAAAGAAGATGACGTAGAGGCAGAGGAGATGTCAGTCAAGGTTAAGGAGGACGTGTCCATCGGTGAGATAGGTGTGAGAGGAGAGCAGGAGGCGCAGGTGGAGGAAACCGATGGCAGCACAGAGTCGGAGATCCCAGTTGATCTGGACTACGCTGCCGATAGTGGCATTTCACAGCCTTTGCCGACTGGCTTTGCGGAGGTGAAACCCCACAGCGATGACGTTGCCCAGCTTCTCTCAAAGACAGACGTTTCTGATGTTCAAGACGAGGAAACGCTCACCGCTGAGAAAGAAGTCCCCACTGTAGCCAATGACTATGAACAAGGCCTGCAAAATACTGAGGCAGCAGACATCATGGAAGAGGCAGATCAGGACGTGCTTCCGGAGGGGAAGGACGACAAGGACAAAGGTAACGTTTCCCAGGCTGAATCTAAAGAACAGAGCGGCAACAAGAAAGAACCCGACATGGACGTGGACCTCCAAGAGCGACTGGCCAAGAAGGAGGATGCGGAGGAAGAAGAGAAGACTAAGAATGATAGTGCGAGTCACACCAAGGGAAAGACAAGGAAGCAGAAGAAGAACCAGAGGATCAGGAAGCACCCTCCTCAGAGGGATGAAGCTCACCCTGGACCTGAGCAGAGCCAGCTGGATCCTCAGAGGCCCGAGGGCAGCAACACCAACAATGCGGTCCACAAGGCCAAGAGGAGAAGAGCAGGGAAATGGGTACATATTGACATTTATTGTCTCCAGTCTCGTCATTCATGTGGCCTCCATGAAATGGTAGCAACATTTTTGTCCCCCACCCCCATGGGAGTCCAAAAACCAATGGCTGACATCACTGAGGCTACGTCCATCTATTTATATGGTCTATGCCTCCATCAAAGGGGGGCTATAGATAGGTCTCATCCGTTCATTCGTTCGTTCCTTCATACGTACGTTTGTTAGTCACACTGTAACCATTGACTTTGTGCCACTAGGGGGCGGCATTGTCAATGAATGGGTCTAACCCAAGGGTGGAACTACATCACCGGTGGGGGACAACATGTTTACTATTTGCTTGTGATTCCCTTACATGCCAAACCAAACTCTGTGTAAAGCCTGACATGATCGAATGGTAAAATGCATGCTACTGAATTTACCATCTGCTATTGGCTGGTCTTTGGTGCCAGGTGACGTCACCACCTGTTGTACTCTGTAGAAGGTGATGTCACCACCTGTTGTACTCTGTAGAAGGTGACATTACCACCTGTTGTATACTCTGTAGAGTGATGTCACCACCTGTTGTACTCTGTAGAATGTGACTTCACCACCTGTTGTACTCTGTAGAAGGTGATGTCACCACCTGTTGTACTCTGTAGAAGGTGACATCACTACCTGTTGTATACTCTGTAGAGTGATGTCACCACCTGTTGTACTCTGTAGAAGGTGACGTCACTACCTGTTGTATACTCTGTAGAGTGATGTCACCACCTGTTGTACTCTGTAGAAGGTGACGTCACTACCTGTTGTATACTCTGTAGAGTGATGTCACCACCTGTTGTACTCTGTAGAAGGTGATGTCACCACCTGTTGTACTCTGTAGAAGGTGACATCACTACCTGTTGTATACTCTGTAGAGTGATGTCACCACCTGTTGTACTCTGTAGAAGGTGACGTCACTACCTGTTGTATACTCTGTAGAGTGATGTCACCACCTGTTGTACTCTGTAGAAGGTGACGTCACTACCTGTTGTATACTCTGTAGAGTGATGTCACCACCTGTTGTACTCTGTAGAAGGTGACGTCACCACCTGTTCTACTCTGTAGAAGGTGATGTCACCACCTGTTGTACTCTGTAGAAGGTGACATTACCTGCCACCAAAGATCAGCCAATAGCAAAAGGTCATTTCAGTAGCATGCTTTTTACCATTAGGTGGCACGCTTTCCACAGAGGTTTGGAGTTGAGTCATATTTGAAGTCGATCTCTATTGTATGTTCCCTGTAAACCTTCCCAGGCTCCTCTAGTGGGTATGAATCCGGTGCAGATCAGAGCCTCTGTGGATCTCTACCCCAGTGCCAGGCCGTCTCTCGGGGGAGGCGTGCATCACCCAGAAGCCCCTGCTGGTTAGTGCACAGCCAAGTCAGCAACTGCAGCACCGTTCAACCACCATAATCACTATGAAACATCTCCGCGCTACCACAACAATCTCACAGGGGAATCTGCTGACGGGATCATTTTTGCTCAAACTCCCACATGAATAGTGCGACTCTGCTTCACGGTCACTAGCAAAACACAACAGGCTTAAGGAGTCAATGAGAGAGATCAGGTTGAATTTACGCACTGTATAAACTCAAATGGCGATGGAATGCAGGGGTTGATGTGCTGCGGTTATAGCTCATTAGCTTCCAGTTATCGGCCTGTTTAACCAAACATGCAGCCAACATATAGGCATTGTTTTTGAAGACATAAACAATGCATGAATATAATAATAGCACTGTAGAAGTGATCTCAACATACAGATTAAATATAGGTCAAGGGTCATAGTGTGTTCCAATGTAGACCACACAGTGGCTCAGTGGTTAGCACTGTTGTCTCACAGCAAGAAGGTTCCTGGGTCCGAATCCCGGTCTGCCCCAGGTCCCCTTCTGTGTGAAGTTTGCATCTTCACCCCATGGTCGTGTGGGTTTCCTGGGTTTCATGCAGGGCCGCTGGAAGTCATTTTAAGCAGGGGGTACTGGGAGGAAGGGACTCTCGGTGGGGCCCGCAAGGGCCCCGGCGAAAAAAATTTGGGCGTTTTTTTTTTACATTTTTTTGCCATATTTAGAGGAATATCTCATTTTAAATCAACATTAGGATACTGTTGTGATGTAATTATTCAGTATTTTCTCCTTTTCTCACTCATTCAGAGCAAAGAGGGAGATATATAGCATGATGATAATGCTCTATATCTCCCTATTTGCTCTGAATACACCAGTTAACATGACACAGACTTAACATGATAGAAATATTATCAGCAAACTTAATGACTAGACTAATTATTCTGATCTGAATGGCATAAATCAAGAAACATTGACTCCTCTCTTTGCTGTATAGTGGGAGGTGCATTTTTGAGTAGGCTACTAAAATAGCATGTCAAGTTCACATTTCTTTATTGCCAGATTAAACAATTCGTATTGGTTGTTGGTTGGTTCAACACAACATGTGCGTGCATGCGCGCTTCTTCTTCTCTAGCCTACAAGCATGTAACTTCCTTGATTGTTATTGTTGATAATTCTATTTAAATAGGCTACATTTTCATTTCCCGAAACATTCTTAAACAAGAAAGGAACATAGTGCACTGCAAAATATTTTTAATTACATTTGTAAAAAAAAAAAAAAAAACATTTTTTTTTTTGGAAAAAATCCAGCACCTGCAGCACCCCTACTTCCCGCGGGCCTGTATGTTATGTTAGGGTTAATACTCCTGTCAGTGCCCCTGACCAAGGCACTTGCAAAAGAACGGGAGTTGGTCCCCGGGCGCTGCACTGTGGCTGCCCACTGCTCCTAGTTCTAGGAAGGTTCCTACTAGAGCATGGGTCAAATGGATGAATGTATCCATGGGGACAAAAATAATAACGTCCCCACTTTACTTAACTAACTTGTCTTTTCTTCTAGACCCATGTGACAACTTCCGCTGCAAACGTGGGAAGACCTGTAAACTTGATGCGGACAATAAGCCAGGCTGTGTGTGTCAAGAACCTTCAGAATGTCCCCCCAGCGTGAACGAATTTGACCACGTAAGTATGAACGACTCAATGACGACGAAACTGAAAATGTCTTTAGAATGTTGAAAATGTTTGATCGTTGCGATGTTCCTACTCTACAGGTTTGTGGGACAGACAATAACACATACGACACATCATGCGAACTCTTTGCGACTAAATGCAACCTGGAGGGCACCAAGAGAGGACACAAACTCCATCTTGACTACACTGGGCCATGCAAATGTAGGGGGTTATCCGCTGTGTAGAAGATTTAAACTACAACCTTTTTAGTTGCAGTAGCACAAGGAAAACGTCTTACCCTGTCCGTGCCTGTCTCTCTCTGTCTCTGTCTCTGTCTCTGTCTCTGTCTCTGTCTCTGTCTCTGTCTCTGTCTCTGTCTCTGTCTCTGTCTCTGTCTCTCTGTCTCTCTCTCAGTCATAGCTCCATGCCTGGACACTGAGCTGGTCCAGTTCCCTCTACGGATGAGGGACTGGCTGAAAAATGTGCTGCTGCAGCTCTATGACCACGACTCCATGTCTCCTGGGTTCCTCACTTCCAAACAGCGTGTTAGAGTAAGATGCATTACACAAAAGCAATATGGGAAGTCTGAATCTGAACCTCTCGTTCATAATAGGATTTAATTCACGTAAGCGTATATGTGTCATCAATTCTTGTGTACTCTCTTTGTGGTATTCTCTAATCCCAGGTGAAGAAGATCTATGAGAGTGAGAGGCGTCTCCATGCTGGAGATCATCCCATTGAGCTGCTGGCCCAGGACTTTGAGAAGAACTACAACATGTACATCTACCCAGTGCACTGGCAGTTTGCCCAGATGGACCAGCACCCTTCTGACAGGTACAGTTTGATTTGATTCTTCTGTGTTCAGTATATGATTTCATATGCTCCCAAAATGTATCCTCAACTGCTCATACCATGCATACTAGGGTTCGACATATATGGGACTTTCGAGGTCAATAAAAATATTTTTACATTTAAGTCACTGATAGCTGATATTTTTGCACCATTTTCTTGCCAAATGTTTAAGGATGCAGTCAGTGTTACTGTTTCCTCTAAAATGATATGCATGGCAGGGCGGAAAAGTCTCTGAAACAACATTTATCATTTTACATGGGACACTAAAACTCTCCCTTGAAGTCCATTCCAATTTAATTATTTTAGCTGGTCAACAGCTTGCTCAGGGAGAAACCTCCATCATATCCAAGGTGGATAACAAGACGGTCCAATATGTAATAAAAGGCTAATATCCCAATATATTAGCAAACCAATATAACAGTGTAACCCCAGTGCATGCATATACAGTATTAGATAGTCAAGATACTCAATATATCAGTGTAACCCAGTGCATGCATACAGTATTAGATAGTCAAGATACTCAATATATCAGTGTAACCCAGTGCATGCATACAGTATTAGATAGTCAAGATACTCAATATATGTGTAACTGCACTGCATGCATACAGTATTAGATAGTCAAGAATCTTGATATATTGAGTATCTTGACTCAAGATACTCAATATATCAGTGTAACCCCAGCTCATTACATGCATACAGCATTAGATAGTCAAGATACTCAATATATCAGTGTAACTGCAGTGCATGGATACAGTATTAGATAGTCGTCAATATACTCAATATACCAGTGTAACCGTGCATGCATACAGTATTAGATAGTCAAGATACTCAATATATCAGTGTAACCCAGTGCATGGATACAGTATTAGATAGTCAATATACTCAATATATCAGTGTAACTGCCGTGCATGCATACAGTATTAGATAGTCAATATACTCAATATATCAGTGTAACTGCCGTGCATGCATACAGTATTAGATAGTCAAGATACTCAATATATCAGTGTAACTGCAGTGCATGCATACAGTATTAGATAGTCAAGATACTCAATATATCAGTGTAACTGCCGTGCATGCATACAGTATTAGATAGTCAAGATACTCAATATATCAGTGTAACTGCCGTGCATGCATACAGTATTAGATAGTCAAGATACTCAGGGTTCCCCTAAACCCTTTGCAGATTCCTGTCCCACTCAGAGTTGGCCCCTCTCCGGGTCCCCCTGGTGCCCATGGAGCACTGCACCTCCCGCTTCTTCCAGGAGTGTGACGCTGACAAGGACAAGCTAGTGTCCTTAAAGGAGTGGATCTACTGTTTTGGTATCAAGGATGGTAAGAGTGATGGCATCAGATCAACACAAACTTAGACTAGTACAAGACCGGCTTCGATTCGAACACTTGGCTAGGGGGGTGGGGGGGTGGGGTGCTGCGAGTGGGTGTGGAGTCTTGGAGCTGAATGGCCACACCACTGCGCTGTGGGTTTAAAAGTTTTGCGCTTGTTCTCGACCAAAAGTACACAACAGAATTTGTTTTTTATTAACTTTTTTTTCAATAAATGTCTGCATGAAATACAATCCGAATTAGGTGGGGAATTAGGTAGTTAATTTAATAGCTCTACATGTCATGTTTCTCAAAATGAGAAAATTGCCATGTTGCTATTTACCAGTCAAAGTTAATCCTTTCACCCACAACTATGCAGTGACTAAATCCTAAATGTATCTCACCCAAGTAATGACAATGTAGGACGACATTGCAGAAAGTTATGTAGGCTACATAGTATGTCAAGTAAAAGTGCATTTAACTTTGTTAATTCTATGCATTCATTTATTTTCTCCACAGAGGATATGGATGACAACCTGCTATTCTGAGCTCTATCTTGTACCCCATCTGCCACATGGGCTTGTGGGAACTGCTCCGACAATGTTGAGTCAGAAGAAGCCTCCACGGACAGAAGAGACAGTTATGTCCATTCAAAATGTTATGAGACACTCTGAAAAGTACAAACGAAAGACAATTGTTTCTCTTTCTGCAATGTTGGGATGATGGGGGTTGCGGGTAGGGGGGGGGGGCGGGGTGGGGGATGGGGGTCATTTGTATTATCTTGTGTCAGACCAAGCTTGGACATTTTGGATCTTTGTTCTGTCATCTAGAGACACAGTTGGAGGAGTGATTGTATTAGATGACAAGGAAGAGTTTTGTTTAGCCATGAATAGTTTTATACAGAATCTGTTTTCTGAATGCATTCCAAAAGGGGGACGTTTACAACAGCTCATTATAGAAGGCAGTATAGGAAAAGCATTGTATATTTGAGGCACAAAAAAGATCTGTGGTATGTTAGAATGATTTAGGGCAGAATGTAATTCTAAAGTTACTCTTTTTCACGCCAAAATAGATCATTTCCTATCCTTGTAGAATTTGTGATCGCATAATGTAAAACAAAAACTGATTGTGACTGTTTGTCACTGCTTCTGTCTTAGACTTTATAATAGCTCCAATTAAAGATTTATGGACATCAATGGACTTCACAATATCTCATAGAATGTTTCAATGTACTACACGTGTTATTGATGTTGATTGATGCATATGACTTGTGATTCTTTAGAACCCAGAAATAAAGTGCTCGCATTACTGGTGGACCTCAGTAGAGGCACCAGTTTATGCTCTAATACCAACGTGTCATTCTGGAGTCAGTTTTCCTGATGCCACCAACATCAACATGACATCAAAAGGTGACATCTGCACCCAACAAAGCTCCGTTATGAGAATGCAAGCCACTGACACATGGTTTAGGTCTGCCACATAATCCTGAATGATGGCCTTCTCTCAGGTGTAAGAAAGCAGAAAATAGAACACCAACATGGTCAAGATGATTATTAGTGACTTGTTGTTTTCAGATCAAGCGCTTGACTCTGATTGGATCGTTCTTACTGAACATGGAATCCAAGGCTCTCTATAAAAGCAAAGACGCGAGCGGCTCTTCAGCCTGCGACGACTGTCTGCTGTCACCGAGATCAAACATGTTTTGCGTACTGTGGGTCATCTTCCAGAGCGTGGCGTTTGTGGTGGAGGGCGGTGCGTCTTCAGGAAGTGGTGAGGTTGCCAGCGCCAATGGGGGAGTGCAGAATAATCGAGCAGCGGCTGGCAACGTTGCCAACGCAGGGGCCCAAACCGGGGTCCCACTGAACGGCCAAGCCTTTGTAGCGCAGGTAATCCAAGTCGGGGGGTCGTTTTTCATCCAGCCAATTGGCAACCCCATTGGCCAGGCTCCTGTGCCGCAGCGAGTCCCCGTTGGACCTCTCCAACAACAAGGTGGGGCATTTCTCCTGCGACAGGCAGGAGGAGGAGCCAATGTGGTGCCACAGCCGCAGGTGGTTCCGCCTCTCAATGGTGCTGGGCCAGTCACATTTTTTGCAGTGCTGCCACAGGGGAACGTCTTTAGAGGGCCACAGAGTCCCTTTTTGATTCCCGGTGCCCAAGTGCAGCTACTCCCAGTGAACAGTCAGAACAACCAGCAGCAGCCGGCCGCTGTCGGCAACGGCGCTGTCGGGAACGCCGCTGGCAGAGCGAGAGTCAAGCATTCTGTGGCGGCACACCCAAGCAGGAGAATACAGTCTCCGCCGGTGACGAAGATGATGACGGCGGTCGAGGAGGAGGAGGAGGAATCTTCTGGACTGGACAGTGCAGAGAAGCTGACCAAATGAGACCCCGAAAGCTCCCAGACGTCACATCTCATGACATGATTCAGCCTATTATGGCCCAGTCTCTGTTTCGTGCCTAGTTTTTTATGTTTTGAATGTCAGCCTGTATGGATCATTGTCATCGTAACCTAATAACCAATAAATGATTGAAGCAAATTGGTGAATCTTTGTTTCATCTTTATTTTGATGTATCTTGGGAATAAATAATCAGAGTCGGTATTACAGGGTGAAATAGTGGAATGCTGTGTGCTTTAGATCAGTGGTTCTCAGCCTTTTTCATATCAAGGAGCCCTAATTTAGACCACATTATAGGGCCACAGACCTCCATTTGATTATTTTTTCTCTCAAACCCAAATCTGCGAATATTTTTTTATTGTCAGATATGATTTTGTCCAGAATAGAGTATACGCAGGGATGACATTTTTTTGTAGGCTTAACCAGAAATCGCCGCCATGTTGGTTCTTCAGGGGAAAAGTCTATGGGGTTTTATAATGGGAATTTCACTTAAATGCATCAAATAAGGTCTGTGGTTAAAAAAAGTTTATGGGAGCTTGGGTTCAGCACGATAATCTTCACGAACGTTAATTACTTTTATGCCTTTTGAAGACATTTCAAAAGTCATAAAAGTGATTCACATTTGTGAAGATTATCGCGCTGAACACAAATTACCACTCCCAAAAACCTTTGTTAACCACAGACCTTATTTTATGCATTTAAGCGAAATCCCCATGTTAAATCCCCGTAGACTTTTCCCCTGACGAACGCAAGCGGCCCCCTCCGGACTTATTCCTGCGGTGCTCTATTCGATGACTCTCTTTCTGGTAGCTAAGCTAACAGACAGATAAACTATGATCAAAAGAGTCATTCTTCTTCATTCTCTAATTGTGTTAACTTCTTGTAAATTAAATAAAGTTGAACACTTTATCAGTTTACTGGGGACCCCCTGGAGCCCCCTCAAGGACACCTGGCGGTCCCCGGACCCCACATTGAGAAGCACTGCTTCAGATCCTACTTGTCTGATCCCTCCAGCAACAGAAAAAGTCCATCAATATGTCTGGCAAAGGGTCCTGGGGCAAAACACTGAACAACCACCTGCTCCCTGGGTGCAGCTCCTGGCCTTCCCTTGAGCTCTGCCTCCTCTGGTGGTGGCATGTATGTATTTGTACAGTACAATCATGCACACATCTCTAGTTACATTGTTTAGTCTACATTGCCTCACATGATGATATCCCAAACACATTAATCACATCAGATTGTGGGAAGAATCCAACTGTGTGACACAGTACGCCCGAGGTAACACATTCCTATTCATATTGCCTGTGGCTGTGACACAATGATCGTCTACATTTCTAAAATAAACAAATTAATAAAAGAAATCCTAAACATATCAATCAAACCATCCCATGGGAAAACCGTAAAAAAAATTATAATAGAAAAATGCCAGTAGGCAAGCGTCAAACAAGAATACTCTTCATAGTTTGAAACCACCTGCACCACATGACGGTGTGTAATTAAGGTAAAGCTCCTCCAGACTTCCACAGAGGGTGTTTACCTGGTCTGCTGCAGCTGCTCCGTCAGCAGCACAGACCTTTCCCAGACAACCTCAACACATGACGCCATGCCCAGCCGACCATGTCCTGGCCTGACCCACATCTTGAGAAAATGTGCTGATGAAACATGACGGCCAAGAATATGTTCCTCTACATCAGTAACAGAAATGAACACACACAAAGTGTTTTGATTGTCGATTTTACGGTCATCACAGCTGGATTGTTAGAATGCACAGTTATATCTTTCATTATTTTATCAGCCAGTAGACATTTCTGCTCAGATGTTGGGAACTTTGGAACTTCTTGAGTCTGTTATACACAAATCTGAAGGTCTTCGGGTATGCCCAAACCCCCGAATACCCGAGGGTCCGACCCGGACCTGGCCGGGTCTCGGGTCCATTCAAAAGAAGGGAGTCCGGTACCGTTTACCGCCCACAAGTCTCGGATCTCTGACATTGAAATCTCGTATCCCTTATACCCGGGGAGTGCTGTCACAGCTGTCAATCAACCCCTTTTTATATCGTCAAATAACTCATTAAAAACAAACGTATCAGACAAATGAGCACTTGAACCAGCTACATCAGCGTGATAAGAACCGAACATGACAGAAACCATATTTGGGAGAAATGTGGCTCATGTCGTCCCATCAACTAACATGGAGGAGGCAAGACTTATGACGAGAGGTCTTCGGGTATGCCTGAAACCCCAATACCTGAGGATCCGTTTTCATTCAAAAGAAGCGACTGCGGGTTCTGGGTCGGGTCTGGGTCCGACATTTATCTGTTCTGTATGGGTGTGGGTCTCAGCTTTCTAATAATAGACGACTCCGGTTCAGTTCTGGGTACTATACATTTCTGGGTCTTTTTGGGTTGGGGCACAATTTTTTAGACCTGTTACAGCTGGGCTATAACCTTGAGTTGTGCCTGTGATAATGTTAACATTAATTTGCTTTATATTAGACGCACGTACACTATACAGCAGTGCACAGTGCATGCGTACTACTGTTATACTGCTATAGGCTAGTACTATTTCCATTGTTCTGAAGTTATGATCAACTTCTCACAACTGTTTAGGTTGTAACACCTAATGCAGTCTAATATTTCTCATATAGACTACTGCAGGGATGACACATTTTTGTAGGCTTACCCGGAAGTCCCTGCACTTCCTGGTTCGTAGGTGCAAAAGGAAATGGGAATTTTGGTTAAATCCATGAAATAAGGTTGGGGGTTAACAAAAGTTTATGAAACAGCGACGTTTGTGTTCAGCAAGATAATCTTCACAAAACGTGATTTTCAGAAAACACTTCAAAAGTCTTAAAAGTATTCCTCATTAAGTGAAGATTATCTGCAGGTCTTATCCAGGTCTTCCGGACTACAGCCTACAGGCAAGCGTTCAGTCTTCTTGGCCTAAGACCACCTCACGATGACGTCAGGTGTTGTTGCTCATGTGACCACAGCCCGCAACATTGGGATGTTTCATGCTCCTTTAGCCAGTACCCTTGAAAAACTTTGACCAAGACACTGATTCACTCTGTTATTGTCTGTGGTCAATATTCAGAACAATGCTTGTTGGTGGAATGTGAAGTGTCACTCAAGACAGGCAGCGTATTGTGTTACAATTCTTTGCATCTCCCTGAAAAAGAAGATGTCATATATTGCAAACGTCCATGACATGCAGGTGACTAATATAGTTTGTGGACAAATCAGAGTTCTCTTTTCTAATTGGCTCCCAATAATCTCTAGGACCGATAAAAGGCGCAACTAGTGCTGCTGGACATTTAACATTTGAAGCAAGAGCAAAATAACCGAACTCTAATAAGGTAGGCTACCTCATGTGTAATTGAGTATTTTTGGAATTATGTGATGTTTGTGTAATTATTGTGTGATTTTGTTTAAAAATATACAAGGAACGGATATTTCCTATTTTCTCTCTCTTTTTTTGTTACATTTGGACAAACTCAATCCCAGGTTTCAGACTGCAAGATGAAGCTTCTTCTACTTTCAACATTTGTAGCCACCATCCTTTATGTGAGTATACTGTAGAGAGGCAAAGTGACACGCCTACTTCCTGCTTCAGCACTGTACCAGAGATTTTCATCCGCCATTTATTTTCCCATACACATTTCGTAAAATGCTTATAAAAATAGTTTTACTGGTTCAAACCAAATGGTACAGATATATTTAGAAACAGGAGAGATCGCATAACATTTCACTGGGACCGAAACTTTAAAAAAATGCAGGTTTAAAGAAAATATTTTTTCGATGTTTTTTTTTGTTTTGGTTCGAGTGAAATGTTCTATGGTCTCTCCCGATTATAGCGTTAGCTGAACTGTTTGATTCGACGAAGTGAAACTATTTTATAAGCATTTTACGAAATGTCTATGGGAAAATAAATGGCGGATGAAAATCTCTGGTACAGTGCTGAAGCAGGAAGTGACGTTCCACTTTGCCTCTCTATTGTGAGCGAGCGACTTTTATGACTCGCCCACACACACACACACACACACACACACACACACACGCATGCATGCACACACACACACACACGCACACACATGCATGCATGGACGTGCGCACGCACATACACACACACACACACACACACACACACACACACACACACACACACATGCATGCACACACACTTATCCATCCAGATAATGTCATTTATTTCTATAAAAAAGAAAGCCTTCAAGCAATAACCACCAAATAAACACAAGGAAATGCCTACAATGTTGTAAATTGACATTATTGTTTCTTTAATCAATGCAGGTCAATGCAGGCAAGGTAAGAAACACTCAGACTGAATCATTTATTGTACCTCACATAATGTGTCTTTCAAGCCCAGTAATCCATACTGCTCCATGATAAATACAGTGTTCTCTCTGCCTCTGAACAGACTAAGAGACTCTTGGCTCTGGCAGCTCTGAATGGAGGGCTCGGAGCAAACCCTGGCTTGATGGCAGCTCTGAATGGAGGGCTCGGAGTAAACCCTGGCTTGATGGCAGCTCTGAATGGAGGGCTCGGAGTAAACCCTGGCTTGGTGGCAGGTCTGAATGGAGGGCTGGTTAACGGGATCGGAGTAAACCCTGGCTTGATGGCAGGTCTGAATGGAGGGCTTAACGGGATCGGAGTAAACCCTGGCTTGATGGCAGGAGGCGTGAACCCACTGGTAGCTGGTGGGGCTGGTGGTTTCATTGGGCAGCCCCAGTTCGTTCAGGTCAGTCCATCTAATCCAAATTTCCACAGCTATGCCATCTTAGGTGAATCTTTCAGGAAGTGTAATGAGCACCCATGGTAATTAGGGCAGACTATAAAATGTCTAGCCAACATGGCTAATTAGTGGCCTAAATGAGTCAACACAGGTTCAGCACCATGGAGAGCTCCATTTGTTAGCTGTTCTGAACGTCATTATTCCAGAATCCAGAATCACATTGAACTCTTGCTCTGTTTCAAAGGTTGCTCCTGGCGTTCCTGCTTATGTGATGCCGGCCCAACTTGCCCAAGCCATTCCTAATATGTATGCTGGCCCTCCAGTCAATGCGGTTAGTATGGAAAGTCATGTTAACAGCACACAACACATTTGACATGGTTTCAGACATCAGAAAAAAAATCTTTATTCTTTATTTCTTCTTTGTTCATTGACAGCTTCCTTTCATGGCAGCCCCTCAAATGATGGGAATGAATCCTCTTCAACAGCCATTTGTGGTAATGGCACTTCAGTCCATATGTAGCCTACAGGCCTCAAGTTGGTTTGTTAAAGTTAAACCAGTGGGCAAGCCTGAGGATGCGGAAGTGAATTGAAATGCTGTAGTTCCTCGAATGTCCACTAGGCGTCGGGGGCAGTAGGCATTCCTCCCATGTTAAAATGCCCCCGATTTGGTTACAAGATTAAACATCTTTCCAGTTTGGGGCGAAACACGGTTTTGGTCTATATAGCTAATTTTACCTTTTCAACTTAACTTTAGTTAAGTTAACTTAACTTAACTTAACTCGCCCGTTTGGAGTAAAATAGATGATAGAAAAGGGGGTGATTGGGTGATCGCCTGTCCAGTGATCACGCAGCTTGCCGATCTCAGACCAATAGCAGGCAGAGCTGCGCTCTGGGAAACTCCCATCTCACGTGAGGTGCGGAAGTCAACCCATTCCCTCCCACTATAGACCAAATCACCGTGACGTCACCATGTAAACAAATTTACTTCCGGGTACCACTTGGGAAAGGCGGCAGGTTTAAATGTGCGTGTTGTCATATAAATGCTGTCAAACCCTCTCGTTGTTTTCGGCCGACTACTTTCAATTTAAATGGTTAAACGGTTGGTAAACATGCTTGTCCGACGTATCTAGCCTTTCTACTGTGTTTGTTTTATGTAGTGTTAGCTAGCTAATAAAGTTTGTTTGTCTGTCAAACTCGCTGTTTTTTTACGTTACAGACAGAGTAACCTCGCGTCACCAGGCTCTTCTCGGCGAGAAAGAGCCTGGTACAGACAGAGCTACTGATGCCAGGTCAATTTAATTTAGCTTCAAGTCTACTCTAGTCTGGTCCAACAGGTAAATTAGCTAGTCTGGTCTCCACTAACGTTAGTGAAAGTGTTGTTATGAATGATATTAAACAACAACACAACACGGACGAACCATTTTTGTCTTCTTTGTCTGTTTTTGTCTTCAACATGTCAGTTTGTGCCGTCCACCGCCATTATAATGTGTGGACCTCAGGGGTACCCGGAAGTAAATGTAAACATCCCGCTGATTTGGTCTATACGAAAAATCAACATGGTGACACCCACCGTTTGAACTCCGCAGGAAAACAAAATTTAATGGGATAGATACGTCCATATTATTTATTCTCTATGAGTTAAACAAAGGGAAAAGTTGGGGGCTAAAAGAGTGTTTGACTTGAAGCTGTGTCCACGCAGGACCACAAGATAACGGTATCTTATTTCACATTTACATCATTTTTATTCTTGTCCTCTGGCTTTACACCCTTTGATAGGGAGTTCCAGGTGGTCCTATGCAACAGCAAGTTCCTGTTCAGCCTGACCCATTCAGACGATTCAAGGTACAATCACGCAAACAGTGTGTGTGTGTGTCAGTATGTGTGTATGAATGAAACCTACACAAACAGTGTGTGTGTGTGTGTGTGTGTCAGTATGTGTGTATGAATGAAACCTACACCGACTGATCGTTGTTCTTTGAATCTGCAGCGTCAAATTATGAAGCAGGCAAACACTCTGAAGACCACTGTGGACACTCAGGTCACATGATGCAATTTACAGCAAATAAACAGATTTAAATACGGTAGATGGGATTGCAAGTGTCATGAACATTATTCTTTCTTCATTCCCTCAGATTCCCACTCCAACTGAAACAACAACAACTCCTCCCTGTATCGGAGGTCATCAGGAAGATAACTGAGAAGACACCATTAACAATATATTTTCACAATATAATTTGACTGCTACTATTTTGCTGTATGTGGAATTTTATTCATAGATTTTTTTCTGATTTTTTTTTTTTATAAAATATGCAAACAGCTTGTAGTTGATGTTAGTTGAAACATAAGGATCAAGTTAATGTTTTGCTTTCCAATAAAAATGCATTTGACACTTCATGAAAGTTTGTTTTTTCCCTTTGATTTTACACCAACATAGCCGTACCATTTGTACTACCGGTAAGCTAGATTCCAAATAGTAATGTTTAATGGATCTCTGCTGCCATCTAAAGGAATTAAATTGAATCAATTAAATTGCTTGTCAGATACAAATCATATGAACAGGTTTTGACCCTATAATGTAATCTTTTCATTGCTCTTTTTGACATGGGAAATGTGTTGGTTATGGGGCACATCTCTGATTTAAAGACAACATTTCTGAATTATGAATTGAAGCACAGTTTGTCCTCCTGACAGAATACAAAAACACACAGCTGTCCAGATTCATATCGCTTTTCTCACTTGTTCTGCTGTGCTTCCTTAAAGGATACGTCTGGTGTTGCATTGCTTATGGTCAACAAATCCTATGAAAATAGCAAAATCAATCATGCATTTTGCTCTGATCTGCTCCTGTTATTTTCCCCGTTACCTTCTGGTTTTCAATGTACAGTTGTTGTCGACCCAGAAGTCATATAGGCTCCAATTGTAAGCTAAAAACCTTGAAATACAGCTCACATAGTTTACATTTTTAAAATCACTAACTTACTGCAAAATAGTTGAAGTAAAAGTTCTTGAGTCAGAGGTTACTTGAATATATTTTAAATGATCTAAGGTCTCATGAGAGGAAGAGGTGTAACAAGCATCACGGGAGCATGGATGGAGTTCTTCGAAGAGGAAGAAAAAGAGTGGAGGAACACTAGTGTCAAGCAAACTCAAACAATATACATCGCATCACTTATATTTTGACATTGTGAGTGCAGAGCAGAAATAGATGAAAGGATTGATTTGTGTGAACTGTCAGTTTAAAAATGTGTAAATGTTGTAAAAAGTAGGCTACAGCCTGTAAAGTCTGGTAGAATGAATTGTGACATCACACACTCAAGGCAGGCTCCATAGGAACCCATTCAGTGCAGGGGGCTGGAGCAATCAGGGTCTATCTGACATCACCTATAATGATAATAATAATAATAATGATTGGATTTATATAGCGCTTTTCTAGACACCCAAAGCGCTTCACAGAAATCATTATTCATTCACACCATTCGTACCAGTGGTGGTAAGCTACGGGTGATGTAGCCACAGCTGCCCTGGGGAAGACTGACGGAAGCGTGGCAGCCATTTCGCGCCTACGGCCCCTCCGACCACCACCAACATTCATAGACATTCATACCCATTCATACGAGGCGATGAGGGTTAAGTGTCTTGCCCAAGGACACAACGACAACAGCTGGGAGGGAGCGGGATTCGAACCGCCAACCCTTGAGTCATTGGCCGACCTGCTCTACCTCCCGAGCTAATGCCGAGCTAATGCCGTCTAATACCTAGACTTGTGTTCTCATGCAACTGTCGTAACCTCTCGTTCAGAGCCGTCTAAATCCCACGATTTTGGCCAGGGGTGTCATGCAAGCCAAAATTCTGACGGTGAAAATCTTTGACGGCGACTTAAGGTCGCCGCCATTTTTTTGGGCTGTTTTTCTAAAATGTTGTTCGTTTGAAGCCAGATTTAGAGGAATATCTCAATTTTGTCAATTATTTGTGCTGTTATGGTTATTAGCTTAGTCACTCACTTCTACACTGCTGCCACCTTTCTTGAAATAGGCCTATAGCTAAATCTTGCTTCACCCAAAATGTTATTCACACAAAAAGACAATCCACAATGATAATTATTTTAAGATTCAAGATTCAAGATTTATTAAGTGTCCCAAAAGGGCAATTTGGGTTGCAAAAAGCGTAGTACAAAGTACATACATAAAAACAAATAAGACAAATAAAAACATTATAAGAACAGTCTAGAGCAGCAGTTTAAAGTGCAACACAACAGTTAAAGTGCAAATGACAACAGTAGCAGCAATCTAAAGTGCACAGTAGAGATATAAGGTGCACAGTAGCAAAGTGCAGTGTGGCGAGTGACTGCCTTCACTCTCGGCACATTCATATTGCAAGAAAAGCTACAATGTATCATCATTGTATCAATCACAAAGGAAAACCACGGTCCAGACCAAAGGGCAGAGAAATCAGAATCACTTTTATTGCCACAGTATGCAAGTTACATACGAGGAATTTGTCTTCTGTCCGTCTGGGAGAAGGACGGGGAGGTGTCAATCTCTGTCCCCAGGTACTTAAAGGATTGTACCTGCTCAACCAGCTGGCCGTTGATGCTAAAGCTGTGTTCACACCGAGATATTTATTTTTCGCTCTGTCACTCAAGTCAACCCTTTGGAATCGCTCTGTCGCTCTGTTTAAATCGCTCATCAACAGGCACACGAAATGACGGACATGTGGGGGATATAACGTTACGCAATGTCATGATATTTGTCCACTACGAGCCACCGTCATTGTTTACAAGCTAAAGCCTATCAGCATGCTCCTAATGCGAGCTCCATACCGGTAGTACAGACTTCACTTCATGTCAGCTGTCAGCCTGTCAATGTGGTTTGTTGCCACACAATAAACCAGCGGTTTGTTCCAAGCCAGTGGGATCCTTGACTCGCTCTCACACGGCAGCCAATCAGCGTTGAGCAGCGAGCGACTGATGCCAGCGTATTTTCGCTCAAGTTGGGATATTTCATCTCGAGCGACGAGCGAATTTTCTCCCTATCGCTCTGTCTCTGCCGCTCGGACGCCCAGCGATTTTTCTCCCAGGCGAATATACGCTCAATCACTCGTTTGCATCGACTTTGTATGTAAACTCGACGCCAGCGAAAAACTTTAATAGGTCGGTGTGAACGCACCTTTCGTGTCCTGTTTTTGCAGCGTAGCGGTTACATCAATATACAGGTATAAGAAGTACATGTAGGAAGATAACTAACGGCAATCGCAAGGTTGCAAGTGCAATCAAATCGAATCAAATCGAGTCAATATATACAATATGTACATGAGTGGTGAATTGTTCTGTGGATGATAAATATGAATTTACGTTGGATTTACATGAGATTTACAGAATGAGTTAAATATACGTTAAATAGGCAGTGGATTTACATGAATTTACAGTCAGAGTTAGATAAGAGTTTACATTGAATGTACATGACATTTACAGGCTAAGTTAAATAGGCATTAATGTGCAGGGAATTTACATCAATTTACCAGTTCCAGTTAGACAGGCATTAAATTAGATACAGTATGAGTTCCAGTTTTATGTGGGGAGGAGTTCAGTTGAGTTTAGGAGGAGGTAGTGAGTTTGTGTGTGTGTGTGTGTGTGGGGGGGGGGGGTTGTTGGTGAGGCCCTTGGCGGAAGGGGTTTCCGGGCCTTGTTGGTGAGGCTGATGGCGGTTGGGAAGAAGCTGGTCTTGTGGCGGGTGGTTCTGGTCTTGGCAGACCTCAGTCTCTTGCCATGGGGGAGTGTCTTAAAGAGTTTGTGGCCAGGGTGGGAGGGGTCAGCCATGATCTTGTGAGACCGCTTCAGTGTCCTGGCTGCGTGCAGGTCCTGGAGGGATGGCAGGTTGCATCCGATTATCCTCTCAGCGCAGCGGATGATGCGCTGAAGTCTGTTGATGTCTTTTTGAGTGGCAGCAGCATACCAGATGGTGATGGAGGAGGTGAGGTTGGACTCAACGATGGAGGAGTAGAAATGCACCATCGTGGCCTTTGGCACTTTGAATTTCTTCAGCTGCCGCACAAAGTACATCCTCTGCTGTGCCTTCTTGGTGAGAGCTCTGATGTTCAGCTCCCATTTTAGGTCCTGGCTGATGATGGTCCCCATCATCATCCCCATCATCAGCCAGGTGGTCCCCAAAGTATATAAATATACAGATATACTGTACTGTACCCCTAAGAATAAATAAGGATAAAAGGATAAAATAAATGAAATAACAGCAACGGCAGATGGGGAAACATTACATTTGTACCTCAGCAGCGTTCATCGCTCTGATAGACAGGCACAAAGGAATTTTTGTATCTGTTCTTTTTAACTATGGGGGCACGAAGGCGGAGCCCGGAAGGAAGCAGCTCATATTCAAACCTCAGAGGGTGGGCATCATCTGATCGGATGGACACAGCTTTTTTCAGCACCTGTTTGTTACAGGGGTCCTTGTGGGGGGTCCAGGGGGTGCCCAGCGAAAAGGGGGGTAATTTATTGTCACTACAATTCCATTCATAAGTAACACAATGACTATTTTGGTCATGGGTTTTATACACTTTCTGTAATAAAACATCTAAAAGCATCAAGCTTATTATCATATGGGGGACCGTGGGACAAAATCCTATCAAATGGAGGGTCCGTGGTCTAATCTTTGTCAGTTTAGGGGGCGCTCATGTGAAAAAATTTGAGAACCACTAGCCTATACAATGCCAACTTTAGCTGCATGGTACAGTAAGTAGGCTACAAGTAACCAACTAACTTGCTATGCAAACTATGCCTATAATAACTAACAGCATTTCATTTTCACATGTTTGAAAAGGGGATTGATGCTCTACTATACTAATGACCGTCATGAATTTTGCACCTCCTCCCCCACAATGAAGTTCTATGGCTGCTCGTACATGGCTGCATGGGCACCGGCTACAACCCTCAAGGTCCGCCTGGAAAGTTTTTGAGATATTTTGAAAAGTTTAGAAAAACACATTTTCGACATCTCCTCCTAGACCGTTTGACCGATTTCCAGCGAAATCGCCAGGACGCATCTATGGAGCAAGCACTACAATTTCGTTTTATTTTTATTTTTTTATCTACTTTCGTTTCGGAGATATTAACCCTTAAAGTTGACATGACATGACAAACATGACTAACACAATAATACCTATAACTCTAGAAAAGGGATGAATTGGGTCTGTGTCCTCACAACCACTGACACTATTGGCCAAGATCAAATTCATTTGGCTCAAGCTTGAACCCCGGCCATTGCCGCTTGCGGCTATATTTGCTGATTTTGTTATTTTCATCTGTTGACAGTGAATGATGAGGTAAAAAATACCAGACTTATCCTTTAACCTGAATCGAAACATAGATAAACCTTAAATAGCCAGGATGAGATGTCAATATCAATCCGAACACGATGAACAACTTGAAAAATGTCTGACTATAAGCTCCTGGCTGCTGCTTTCTGTCTCGACATGCCAAACTTGGTCTTCAGTATATAATTACATAGTGCTACAATTTACTTGAGAGAACACATTGATAGTTTAGTATTATACACAACAGATCGCTAAAGTAAAGATGATTGTGTTTTGGCGTGAAAAGAACTTGACAGGACTATAAGCTATTTTATAAACAATGCATGTGGAAAACAGAGTCCACTATTCAAATCTGCATAATGTTAAAGACTCAATGCAGTCCATGTCATGCTGTTTAGAGAGATGAATGACTTACTCATTACTTAATAATGACATGGGTACCTCTCCTATGTTGTAACTGTCTGAGTCTGATGCTATGATACATGTCTGTCACACTGACCACACACTGTCTGGCTGGCTTGGCGGTGGACTATATCAGCTCACATTTAAAAGGCATATGGGCACAGTGAGCAGGCAAGGCACACAGGAACAGAAAAAGCCACCAGAAAAAGGTAAGACCATTTTCTAATGCTCATATTCGGTGGAAGATTTACTCTTTTTTTCTGTGCAAAAAGATTTTGACAAAATTAATTAATATTGAGTTTTTATACAGGCTACTAATAGGTATTGTGAATTTTAACTATTTAACTATCTAGCAAACTTACCTACTATAGACTAAAAAAACTGTACAGTTGACCTACTCTATCTATCTGGTTCAATCTATGGCCTATCTATTCTATGGCCGCATCTCTCAGCATACGAAGTGACTGCTACTCCTTAGAACACAACGTCCTAATAAGTGCATTTCTTTATCTGTCTGCATTGTACTGACTGAAGAAACCACAACATCTCTTTATTTGTCATTAACACCTTTCCTTATTCAACCAGCACAGCAGTAGCCTACTATGATAACAGCTCCTCTCTCTTTTGACTGTAAACCCTGGCCTCTGTCTTCTTGGCCAGTCGACGAAACATTGTACCAGTACTCTATATTCCTCCACTTGCAAGTTGCAAGCTACGATATTCAACTGACACCAACCCCTTACTCCAGAATCTTTATTCTCTTTATATTTCACATCAACAGGACATCATGAAGCTGCAGACTGCCATTGTGTTGATCTACCTATTTGGGACAAGCTTCTCTCTTCCAGTGAGTTGAATTTCTCTATCACTATATATATACAGTATATATATATACAGTATATCACTCATAGCATCAAAAACAACACAGCTGAAACAACATTTGTTATGTATGTTACATATAGTTGCAGATTGGAATTCTTGCAAGCAACAGCAATGAGGTAAATATAACTGTTTATAGCTGCTTTCATATCTTTTATACCTACTGGATGCTGCGTTAGATTCTTCTTCATTCAGCAATAAAGAATTATACATTATCTCACCCCATGTGTTTGTGTGTTCAGATCCTAAGACTGAATGGACTAACTCTTGCAGCTCTTGGACAAACACAAGTACAGGTAATGTGTGCAACCTTTTTCACTGTTTTGAACCAACGTGCTTCCAGAACGGTCACCACTCATCCGAGTTTCAGGACTGATCACCAAGACCATGCTTCTGCCTTCGCAAGATTCACAATGCTTTTGATGTTGCATCGGAAAGCAATCTGGAAACTGAAGCAAATGCCTTCTCCCCCTCCAGGCGTCTTCCATCCTGCCCCAGTATGTGCTGCAGCAGCAGCCAGATTTGCTGTATCCCCAGATGGTGAACCTGAACCCTCAAATGGTCGGTCCCTTTGGCCCCCAGCTGATGTTCCCCACACAGGGCAACCAGCTTAACCCTGGCCTCCAGGGGCCCCAGCTGATCTTCCCCACAC
>NC_139626.1:46117690-46187690 GCF_964638095.1 Poromitra crassiceps | reverse complement strand
GTCGAAAATGTTTTGCAGGTATTTTGAGATTTGATTACGTCCATCTCTGAAGTACATCCTGGTGATTACTTTCATAAAACCAAAGAGAACGTATTTATTTTTATGGTTTTGATGGAATGCCACTGTAGAAAAAATTGAATGTTGTGGAATGTTTAAAGCCATGTTTTACTTTTAGACACATAACAGATTAAAATATGTAACTTTTGATCTGAGAGAGCTATCTCAATATTCCAAAAGCTATATATAGAGCAGAGTTTCTAATTTATAGAAATATATATATATAAAAAAAGAAAATGTCAAATTTTCACCATGCATGTGAAGGGTTTTTGCTGGCCACCTTTATTTGATACAAGCAAAATTATTCATAATGTTTACCTCTTTCAGGTGTAGACCACTGACATTCTAGGGAAGAAAACAATTTGTTGAAAGATATGTTTAGCTGTCCCACTGCTCTGTCATGTTATAGACCTAATAGCCAACATACAAAACATTTGTTCATCATGGCCTTACCTGAAGTGCCACATTGTCAGCCTGAAAAGGAATCAAAAGAAGGGGAAATTAGATAGATTTTTCAAATGTTCTTTTTGTTTGAAAGCCATTAATTGTTCAGTGGTGCCTACACCTCCACTTCCCACCCTTTTTAAAAGTAAATATTTGGTAAACATGTAATATTTAATTATTTTCAATCTCATACTATAATAAGGCAAGTGGTTCCGCGCAGTGATCGGTGCTCCTCATAATTACTCAACAGTTGAGCATGCTAGCAAGCGAGCGGAGCTCGCGACCTATAGCCTAGCACGTGAAGTGTCCGAGGCATACTAGAAATGAGCACACCTAAGTGCGCGATACTTCTAGTTTATTTTTTTTACCTTAACTAACTACCAGAGGTGAAAAGCAAAAAGTTGTGACCTAATGTTTAGCTAGCTAGCTTTTTTTCTTTTCTTTTTTGCAAATAGGCAATTAGGCATACTGTTAATGTTCCATTTTATATTGTGTGTGCCAAAGGTTTCTCGCTTTCTCTCTGAAGCTAACCTTCGGCAAAGTATATATATAGCAAAACTATACAGTAAGATGTTTTCAACAGATTTTTTTAAGGTGATGGCTACTGTTAGCAGTGTCAGAGCAACAGGTAGGCTGCCAAAGCAAAAAGAACAGGGGGAGGGATATTCAAAATGAATTAAACAATATTTTCATGTAACTAGCTCATTTGCCAGTTTGTACAATGTAGCCGTTGGATGCATTGAAAATCAAGCATCACAGTATGAAAACTAAATGTATAAATAATATGTAAAATTGCAGGAAATGTATTCTGGGCTCAGTGGGGGAGGTCCCCCAGACCCCACGTAAAATGTTGTTCAGTTTTGGCCCCCACCATCCCCACATTTACACAAAGTTAGGCACCCATGATATCATATTGTAAAACTGCATTCAGTGGGCCTACCTTGAATATAGGGAAAAACTCTCTGTTGCCCTGAAACAAGAAAAATAATAGAATAAAAACATTGTCTATATGATATTGTATTCAATTTCAGAACAACATACAACATTAGCTGGAATGCTTAATTTTGCAGCAGCTTACCACCACTTCAGGCTGCCCTCCAAAGGTGATGTGGTCAAACAGAGCTCCATCGCCTCCTGGGGGAGGTGGAGGGAACTGACCATCCTGAAGAGTTTAATGAGGGAGACAGAGAAGATTATTAATTAAGGTTTCATCTTATTTTCATCTTTGTTCTGTAAACCTTGTCTCGGGGGATAGTATCTTGTCCTTTGAGATGAGCTTACCCTTCCATTGGGGTCTCTCATGTCGGGCCTCCCACCTCTTGGTGGTCCTCTTCGCCCGCCTGACCTACGAGGTGGCCAGGGCTCAGGATAAGTTCCAGCTTCAGAACCAAAGTCAGGACCCTGGGAAGCATGGACAAAGTTCTGTGTAATACGCCTATACCATATCACATTGTATATACAATTTATATCAGCACCATGCCATTTAATTTTTATATCATGTTACTTCCTGCATTTTAGACAAAAATGGCTGCTTTGGGTGTAATGTGAAAAAGGCGTATTGTCTCTCCATTAAGTTGTCAGGTATAGTCATGTACCAAAAGTCTATATTGCAAAAGAGATTCCAATATTAATATGGCTACCAAATAACGTATGCATGGAAAATACCCTTCCATCACCGCGATCGGGAATTTGAGGACGTCCACCAGGCTGGCGGTTGCCCCCGCCAGCCCCTCCCATAGGCCACTGGGGACCTCCATTCCCTGGTCCTCCTCCCATAGGCCACTGGGGACTGCCTCCTCCTCCCATAGGCCACTGGGGACTGCCTCCTCCTCCCATAGGCCACTGGGGACTGCCTCCTCCTCCCATAGGCCTCTGACCGCCTCCTCCTCCCATAGGCCTCTGGGGACCACCATTCCCTTGTCCTCCTCCCATAGGCCACTGGGGACCACCATTCCCTGGTCCTCCTCCCATAGGCCTCTGACCGCCTCCTCCTCCCATAGGCCTCTGACCGCCTCCTCCTCCCATAGGCCTCTGACCGCCTCCTCCTCCCATAGGCCTCTGGGGACCGCCATTCCCCGGTCCTCCTCCCATAGGCCTCTGGGGACCGCCATTCCCTGGTCCTCCTCCCATAGGCCTCTGGGGACCGCCATTCCCCGGTTCTCCTCCCATAGGTGGCCGGGGCCCTCCATTCCCTGGTCCCCCAGAGGGTCTGTGTGGGAACTGCATTTCACCTGGCTAAGAAAACAAATAAAAATAAATAATAAATAATAAATAATAATAATAATAATAATAATAATAATAATAATAATAATAATAATATTAATAATAATAATAATAATAATAGCAATAACGGTAACAATAATAATAATAATAATAATATGATTTGTCAGTTTCCATTCACTGTATTATTCCAATAAGCCAACTATCTCAGGACTTGAAAAAACAATCTACCCATATTGGACGTTCCCACCCTGGCCAATAAGGGCCAGATGGTCCAGCGTTCCCTCCATCTGCCTCCTCTGACTGGCTCCATGTTGGGGGATAGCCTCCACCATTTTCACCAGGCTTAAAAACAAAGGTACAAAGAATCATTTTTAAGATACACAGATAAGTAGCAGCTCTGTAACTGCATTCCTATTCGGGTCTTGTCCCTATTACCATAAAGTCTGGTCTGTCTGGATCTTTTTGGGGTTCACCAAAAGGGGGGAATTGATAGTTTCCTTGCTCCCATTGCCGTGGATCTGACTGAAATAAATGAACAACAAAGTCATGAATGACAAATTTGATATGTTGAGCAGATCATAGGTCACACTCCAGTATACAGTATCTTTAATTATATATATATATATACTATACTATACTATACTATACTATACTATACTATACTCACACGAGCAGCCACTGCTGACAGGAGTAACGCCACAACACAGAGAACTTCCATTGCTCCTCCAGAACCTGTAAGAATATCGTTGTGAAATTTAAGCCTAAAAAATGAGTTTGGTACCCTCAAATGGACCCTCTAGTCTCATTCAGCGTGTCCTTTCCATGTACTCACCTGCTCTGTCTTTCTGTTGTCCGAGCTTTCACACACGGACATTTATATCAGACATAGACATAGACATTGCAACACATAGTTGTCACGCCCTCTGATTCCTGCTTTGATGTTTGCAACATGTTGCAGAATGTTTGCAATTATGACAGACTTTGGTGACTGATGTCTTTCTAATTGACCTTGATCCATGGGTTTGGCAACAGCGCATTAAGGAAACAATCTGATTGATAGCACTGATTAATAATGTTTTCTTTTTGTCAACAACATGGGAATTAAAAATATATGGTAAAAAAATATATTTTAAAACCATAAAGCAATAGGAGGTGCCGACTGCCCAGTAATAAATCTTAGGTGTTGTCTATCGTTTGCTTAAGCCACTAAGTCACTTGACTTGTAATCATCAGTCCACTTAATGCCATGTTTGGCAATACTGAGGGGTTGGGGAGTAAAGAGACTGGTCCTGCATAACACTATGTATTGTGGTTTCACAATAAATGGTTCCTGTCTCTTAATCTATAGGTTAAACCTATGACATTAATTTTGAGACAAATGCAATCACCTAATAGCACATTATTTTCAGATTTCCTGACATACAGCTATCAAATAAATAGAAAGAGCATACTGCCTGAAGGAGGTGAATTATGTCTGACTATTAGCCACACCCTTCTTTCAAATGAGATTTCCTGATATTATGTAATATAATTGTCCCAATAATGCTGTAAGGTAATGAGATGACGTCAGGCCCTGTAACTGTATTTAAGAAGAGCTCAACATTCAAAACAGCACGTGGCGCGACAATCCCCTGAAATTTGTGAGGACTTAACGGTAATTCCTACATTGTTTTTTGAGTGGATATACTGTATGTATACATGTACAGTATAGATGTATGAATTGGTGATTTTGCATTATGGACCACATTGTTCATCTGACCAAGGTTTGTGTGTTTTCCGCCCACAGATCAGAGGTAACTGAAATCATGCTGAAGTTAACAATCCTGCTTGGCTGCCTCCTGAGCCTAGCCTTGGCTTATCCTGTGAGTCTGACACTCTCAAAGTAAATATGAATGCTCTTTTATGTATTACTATCCAAGCAATATCAAACTTAACTTGTGGATTTTCTACAGATGGAAGAAGAGCAACGGCGATTTGTACGTTCGACATCCTCCAGTTCTGAATCGAACGAGGTGTGTTCCTTCTCTACCTGGTATAATTTCAATATTCAATACATTTGACAAACAAGTGTAAAAGGGAGTATCATCTACTGTATATGTGATTCTAAATGTTTCTTATTTTCTTGTATAGGGTGGTCTCACTCTCAGCTCCCTGACTCAGCAACAGCTGATGCAACTCCTCCTTGCCCTGATCCGGCAGGCTCTTACCACTGTCCCTGCCCCTACCGCTGCCCCTACCACTGCCCCTACCGCTGCTCCTACCGCTGCTCCTACCGCTGCCCCAGCTCCCACCCCAACAGCACCCATTAAACGATGAGACATGGACCTGGCTGGCTGGGGAAATCTGACTTACTATTTATAATAGCAACTTTACTATTTCTAATGTTTATGTTGTACAAACTTTGTCGTCAGTAACTGAAATTGAATCAATAAATCTCTAAGTGAATAAGAGGATTGACTTGTGTGGGCTGTTTTGATTCATCGGGTAGTAGGGGTGTCACGATACACTCAGTTCGTGATACTGGGTTCACGATAACGATACGATACGATACGATTTTAACAATATTTTTTTAAACTTGAATAATGACAATATATGACTGGAAAAGTAGTATTTTATTTGAAATGCACAAATACAAAACATGCTGTTGTGGGAAATTGTTATTACAATAACAACTAGAAAAAACATGAGATTGGAGATAAGGCTTATCTTGAAATAGAATGAGTTACACCGTCACTTAGATTTACTTTGAACTAAAAGGTTTCTCAGCAGTATAAATTCTCATGCATCTTCAGTTTTTCTTCAAACTCAAACAACAAGACTTTTCTTAATCTATTTTTTATACATCTTCAGTTTTTCCTGTCAAGTAAACAGTTTTGCCAGAAACTCAATTGAATGGTTTCTCTCCTGTATAACTTCTCATGTGTCTCTTCAGAGACTTGTTCAACTGAACTACTTTCCACACATTGAACTTCAACAAACAAAGACGTTTCTTAGTCTATTTTTTGGAGAGAGGAATTTTTTTTTTTTTTTTTTTTTTTTCCCCACGATATGAGATTTCATCTCAACGATACATATCGTGACGTTTTACTATCGCGAAATTTCGTGGGACGATATATTGTGACACCCCTATCGGGTAGTCTTTCTTTCTTTCTTTCTTTCTTTCTTATGAGATGATAACCATAGACTGAAGTCATACTAACTGAAAAAAAGTGTGGCTCCTCTCCAGTGAGAAATGGATGATGAATCTTTTTATTCTCAAATTTATAACATACGTACAATTTAGGTCCTCATCTGAACAAATCATTACTCATGATTTATCTAATCATGCCACTGTGATCCATACAGTACATTGACAAATTGCCAAACAGCACCATAATGGTACATGATAATAAAACATGTCAGCGTGTCATTTCTCATGCAGAATCACAAATAAAAGCAATCAAATCCTAATTTGCATATAGCCACTACAAAGAGTGAGCATCCATTGTCGAGGGGTATTTTTAGAGGCGGCAGTGTGATGTTGAAGACCACTGCCTCCTGAACTACATGTCCCCCTTGCTTGCCTGTTTGAATTAATGTATTCTCCCTACCTCATCCCACTTCTGAAAATGAAGAGTCTCCACGGACAAAAATCTTAGCTTAGTCAAAGAATAACGGTAATAACAATGGTCAGGTTAAGAGCCTGGTCGTGAAGTTTGCCTTGGTCTGAGATATGTCCATGTCCACTTCCACTCAGGTGTGTTGTAATTTTGTATCTGTCCTAATGGTGTGAATTATAATGAAATGAAATTATGTATGGGGGATCATCCAATAAAATGTCGACAGTGCGTGTAAGACCTGGAAACACTGAAGCATAGCCTGGGGTGGGGGGGGGGGGGGGGGTCAGGGAGGGTTGGGAGGTTGGACGAATATCCATTTATTCCCAGGCAATATAGTTCCATTGATAGGTGGGTGTGTTAATCACGCTCCCTCTTCTAAAACTAGCTATGGTCACTCTGGGTAGTGGTGCCTATGCAAATTAAAGCCTGATTGCTGTTATTTCTGATTATAGATATAGATGTGCATACATGAGATATGACTAGGGGTGTCACAATATATCGTCCCACGAAATTTCGCGATAGTAAAACGTCACGATATGTATCGTTGAGATGAAATCTCATATCGTGAAAAAAAAAAAAAAATTTTTTTTTTTTTTTTTTTTTCAAAAGTAGACAAAGAAACGTCTTTGTTTGTTGAAGTTCAATGTGTGGAAAGTAGTTCAGTTGAACAAGTCTCTGAAGAGACACATGAGAAGTTATACAGGAGAGAAACCATTCAATTGAGTTTCTGGCAAAACTGTTTACTTGACAGGAAAAACTGAAGATGCATAAAAAATAGACTAAGAAAAGTCTTGTTGTTTGAGTTTGAAGAAAAACTGAAGATGCATAATGAGAATTTATACTGCTGAGAAACCTTTTAGTTCAAAGTAAATCTAAGTGACGGTGTAACTCATTCTATTTCAAGATAAGCCTTATCTCCAATCTCATGTTTTTTCTAGTTGTTATTGTAATAACAATTTCCCACAACAGCATGTTTTGTATTTGTGCATTTCAAATAAAATACTACTTTTCCAGTCATATATTGTCATTATTCAAGTTTAAAAAAATATTGTTAAAATCGTATCGTATCGTATCGTTATCGTGAACCCAGTATCGTGATACGTATCGTATCGTGAACTGAGTGTATCGTGACACCCCTAGATATGACTGATTATTATTAGCATGTACCCTGTCGTGCTGTGCTGAATATTAAGGCAACAAACACGCATTTAGTCATTTGGATTATTTATGGAACTTATTACTTTGATAGCCTGGTAAACCAGCCGGTCACATGAACTCACATTTCATTTTCTTCTGCGGGACCGTCTGACCTCGGGGTCCACCCGCAGTCCCGACAGCCCGCAATGCCGACGTTAGGTTTAGGTGTGGGGGGTGGGAGAGGTTAGGGTCTGGGGGAGGTTAGGTTTAGGAGTGGGAGAGGTTAGGTTTAGGCATGGGAGAGGTTAGGTTTAGGGTTAGGGTCTGGGGGAGGTTAGGTTTAGGCGTGGGGGGTGGGAGAGGTTAGCTCCAGCCGGTCCACCGACACGCTGCACGTTTGCAGAAACTGCAAAGTAGAAGAGCCAATCAGCGACTGCACTCAGTGCCCTGTGATTGACAGCGCAAGTTGGCCAAATCAGGAATGCCACTAGCACTAGCACTGCACTAACAAAACAATAATGGCTGCCTCCTTGCCTGTCCGTCTCGAGGAGTAATGTCAATGTTTGTCGGGTTTAAACAGCCATAAAGTGCAGTTATTGCAGAAATAGACTCAATAACAATTAAACAAGTACAGGAGTAGGCGACAGTGGAGTTTCTCAGCGGAAAATGTGTTTTTATCGTTCTCCCGAGTGGATTTGGGTTTGACTGGATCCAACGCTGATTGGCTGAAGGAGTTGACTGTCAAGGCAAGTACTCCCGCCCAAGCTCCGCCCACTGCAAAACACTGGGTGAAAGCTTCAGGCCAGACGGGAACGAAGAACGAAACGAAATGTGAGTTCACGTGACCGGCTGGTTTACCAGGCTATTACTTTGATGCAACACTTGGTAAAACTGGTTACAGATAGTCTGTATTGTGGGATCATGTGATTAGATGAATTACACAGTACCTGGTCTCGTTGGCTTAGGACGCACACGGCTGTGCAGCCCGATGTCACTCCGAACTCATCCAGGAGGCACGCTTTGTCAAGCGCCTTTAGCGTTAGCCTCCTTAGCGCTTTGGGAAGCCTTCCTCGTTTGAGAGAACCCGCCCCCGCCAGCAGCATGCAGCCGTGGGTTCAGGCAAAGGTTAAGCACGCCCTGGGGCATGAGCTCACGTACGACTAGGGAACTATCGGCAAGGGGACGGTAGTCCTACTTCACCCTGGTTTTGGGGTCTCCAGGGGATCCTTTTGGGGGGTTGGAGATCCCGGTCTCAACGGTGACCCGCTTTGCTCAAAGTTGAGTTGGGTCGGGTGACGATGTGGGTACGCCCTGTAATCAATAGTCAAATGTCTGATACTTATATCAGACATTAGACGATGCAACATAGTTGTCAAAACACCACCTCTGATTCATGCGATGTTTGCAATACAGCAATTACACATACTCTTTGCTGATGTCTATTTAATTGACCTTGATCCCCGGGCTTGGCAACAGTGCATTATGACAACAATGTGATTGATGGCATGAATTAATAAATGTTGCTTTTTGTCAAATTTAGAAAAAGGGAAACATCCTGGAATCACTATGCTTATTTGAATAGGCGAGTTAACAGTGAACTTATCTTTTAAAACAACTAAAAGCAATAGGAGGTTGTAGAACAAAGGAACGCATGTTAGGTGTTGCCTATTGACTAATCATCAGAGCAGTTAATGCCATGTTTGGCATCCGTTTTCCAATTTGGCAATACTGAGGGGTGGGGAGTCAACAGACTGGTCCTGCATAACACTTTGGTGTGGTATTGTGTTTTCACACTAAATGGGTCCTACAGTCTGTTAATCTATAGATTAAATCTATTAAATTGAATTTGAGACCGATGCCATCACCTATAATTTCAGATAATAAACTCTCAAATAAATAGAAACTGTGTATAGGCTACTATCTAGATGAGGTTGGTATGTCTGATTATTAGCCACGCCTTTCTCTCAAATGAAACGTTTCCTAATATTAAGTAATAGAGTTTTCCCAAAAATGTTGCAAGGTAATGAGATGACGTCATACCCTGTAGCTGTATTTAAGAAGAGCTCAACAGCTCAACACTACCTGGCTCGACAATCTCCTGACATTTGTGAGAACTTACGGTAATTGTTTCTGGAATATATGCACTATTCTATGTAAGGTTGGTGAAATGGTGATTTTGTTGCCATTATGGACCAAATTGTTCATCTGACCAGGCTTTATCTATTTTTTTCCAACAGAGGTAACTGAAATCATGCTGAAGATAATGCTGCTTGGCTGCCTCCTGAGCCTAACCTTGGCTTATACCGTAAGTCTGACACTTTCAAAGTAACTAATAATGCTCTTTTATGTATTATTATTATTCAAGCAATATCAAACTTACAACTTGTGGATTTTCTGCAGATGGAAGATGAACAACAGCGATTTGTACGCTCATCCTCCAATTCTGGCTCCAACGAGGTGTGTTGATTCTCTCTCTATATGATTTCAATATTTAAATACGATTGATCGCCTTTTGGAAAACCCTTTGAGGATCATCTGTTGTGTATGTGACTGGGGGGGAGGGGGGAGGGGGGGGGGGGGTGCAGATTCGGGCCACTTTTGCCTGCTGTGTGAATGTAGCCCAAGTGGCTCAGTGGTTAGCACTATCACCTCACAGCAAGAAGGTTGTGGGTTTGAATCTCCACCCAGTCCTTCCTGTGTGGAGTTTGCATGTTTTCCCTGTGTTTGTGTGGGTTTGATCCTCCGGGTGCTCCAGTTTCCTCCCCCAGTCTAAAGATATGGGTCCCTATCGTTGCATCGGCGCTGTTTCTAGGCCGAGCGGCTGGCGCAGCTCAAATCAGTGGGCGTGGACCAGCGCACTTGATATCGTCGTGCTGGCGCTAGATGCAGCCTCAACCATTACAACCACGCCTTTTAAGCGTAAAATTATGCACCGTCATGCTCATTGGATAACTGCAATAAACGAATCGCACGCTTGCCTTTTTAGCTCCAATTCCAGTGATCCCGCAAAACCAGACGAAAGCCAAACGCTCTGCCCCCCCCCCCTCCCTTCATCCAGTCTGTCTGTCTGCATTATAGGCTATTATTCCATATTATTGCTTCTCAAACCAATCTAACTGCAGTTTCAATACTGCAAGCATGTAAATACGCTACACTATAGCAAGATCAAAGTGAAAATAACGTTCTAAAGGCATCAGCTACAAAAATATAGCCTATCCCTATATGATGAGATTAATTTTATATTGGTGAAAGTTTGTTCAGAACGATATCGTTTTCTCTCCCCTGCTGCAGGTAGAATGATGCACATAAATATACCCTACATTATGTAAAGTCATTGCATAAATGTGTTTTTATTGTAAAACTAAATGTGAAGTTGGACAAAGTTATTGGAGTGGACATCACAGTATAGCACATGACAGTAGAAGCGCGTTCCGCTGACACTTATCTAAATGACGTTATATCGACAAAGGATATATATAGGCCCAGGAGGACATATATGTTTCACTTAGGGTGGTGTTTTAATTTCGATGATTTATTTGGTCCAATATTGAAATGTTCTACAATTGCAGGCTGTGTTACCATTACACATTATTTTAGATCGACCTTTTATATCTATTTCGCCTCATTTGGTTGCTATTTAGTAGCGAAATTGAGTACCCAATTGCATGCTGGGGCATTCACAGGCAGTCAGAGAGAGACAGTGCCTGTCAGACTGCCTGCAGCCTCAAAGCGGTACACGGAGTTGTTTTACCCAGGCTGGACGCGTTGTCACACAGGCTTGTGACAGTAACTCAACGCGGAAGGATTTATTTCACAATAAACTGGTAAACGCACACCAATGCCTGCTCCTGTCAGTAGGAGAGAGGGAGAGAGTGACACAGAGAAGAGTGACAGAGGAGAGACGGGAGGGACTGGCCCACTGAATAGGCCTGCTTTTCAAAGGCGCAAGGCGCTAAATTAACGCCAGCTCGGAAGATAGGTATTTAGCGCCGACACGCCCACTTTGGCCCATTCTGGGACTGCGCCACGCCCATTCGGCCTAAAGCGCATTTGGCAGCGTAAAGCCATATTGATATCGTCCCAAAACAGGCGCAAGGCACGTTTTTTTGCGTTTAAGGCCCGTTTTAGCGCCGAAGGCCTGTGGGAGAATAGGGCCCCATGCTGTGTAATGTATATAATCTAGTAAAATGTGTAGTATGTATATGATGTATGGTATGTAACCTATGTTGTGTGTAGATATATGATGTAGTATACACTGTGCTGATGCTATGTAATGCCCTTTGAGACATGCTTATGTGATAAGGGGCTATAAACACAACTGAACTATGAACTGACATTTTTCTTCTTTTCTTTCAGATAAGTAGGCCTAGTCAGTCCTTAATTCGACAGCAGCTGCTACAGCTCCTCCTTCTGCTGCGGCAGCAGAATGCAGCTATGGCTACGAATCCGGCTCCAGCTCCCGCTGTCCCGGCTGCTTTTCCCAAATAAAAGAAATTCATCAGGGATCAAGAATGACAATCAGCATGGTTGCAAGGGTGAAATTTCCACTACGGACACGGTGGACATGCCCTCCCCAGACACACACTTTTTGAATGCATAAATCCCGGAAGTGGCCCACATTACTGTCTGTCAGAGGCGATAGCGGGCTTATGTTAAAAGCTAGAGTGAAGATCCTGGTATCATCAGAAACTAGAAGAAATGACCCATCCATTGGTACCAAACATGTCATACTAGCTAAATAATGTTTGGTGATGGAAAATTGTCATGGCCATTTTCAAAGGGGTCCCTTGACCCCTCACCTCAAGATATCTGAATGATGATGGTTCTATGGGTACCCACAAGGCTCCCCCTTTACAGACATGCCCACTTTATGCTAATCTCATGCACCATGTAGTTTTTGCATGCAGTATAATGTGTTATTTTCACCTATTATATTTGAATATTTCTGCATACTAGAGTCCCTAAACAGTCTTGGAATTGCATAAATTGGGTATGACTGGAAAGCTGAGACTCTTGTGGATTCAATTAGCCCTATTGTATTCATCTATGGTGATGTTAGTCCTCATAGTAGCCATTTCATTGTAGTGAGACATTTTTGAAACTTGGCTTCACCATCTAAAATGACCTATTGTGACCTCTAGGATAATTACAACCTCATGAAACTTTATAACCACAAACTAGAGACCTAGGGTATTCAGGGGATGTATGGCTTTCCTATGTGTATTGACAATAAGGGGGTTTCTGAGCAATTTCCACCCAATGCTCGCAACCCAATCGACAAAACAATTATATATATCAATCACAGCAATAATTTTTCTATGGTGTTCCTCAAGATCTTGGTGTCTTAATGTTTTTTAGACGCTTTTCATGTTTTACTGACCGAAGAAGACCGAAGAATCTGATTGTTTTCTTTTTTCAATTATCCATTACTATCTTAACCAGAATCCTTCCACAATCCACTGTAGTGCATGCAAACCATGCTGTACTCTGTATTATCTGCTGAATAAACTTCACAAATGAAAAAGTCTAAATTGTTTTTTAATAGATCAAGTAACATAAGTAATCACAATATGAAAATCACATTAGCATAGCATCATTCCTGACATTACACCAAATGTAGAAACAAACATTGAAACAAAAATAATAAGAAAGATCGACAGATAGATAGATAGATAGATAGATAGATAGATAGATAGCTTGATTGATTGATTGATTGATTGATTGATTGATTGATTGATTGTTTGAGCATCTATATGAGTGTGTGGCTGAATGTGTCTGGCCAGGGTGACCTTAAATTTGTTGGCTGTTTTTCTCAAATGTTTGCCATTTGAAGCCAGATTTAGAGGAATATCTCATTTTAAATTAACATTAGGATTAGACTGTTGTGATTTCATTGTTCAGTTTTAACCATCAATATTTGCTCTTTTTCTCATTAGGGCAAATACTATTTATTTAGAGATTTTTGTCAATTATTTGTGTATTAGCTTAGTCACTCACTTCTACACTAGCTTCTACACTGCTGGCACTTTTCTTGAAATATAGCTAAATCTTGCTTCACCGTTATTCAGACTAGGGCCCTATTGTTGCAAAAGCGGTAATTAGAGTTTGCGCTCGTTTAACGCTGCACGTGTAACCGAATGAATGTGAGTCCTCGTGAGTGCCACTCGGGGCACGCTAATCAGCTCCGCCAAGGGAGCTAGCTCTCTTGGTGCAGTGGTTAGCATGCACAAGCACATTTGTATTCTCCCTGCCATGCTACTACCTCTATGCCTGTTATAATTGTACTGGACATGCATGGGGTAGGCGTGCCACATGCCAAACCAGGCATTTCCATGCAGAATGCGGGGCATAGATGGCATTCTCCTATCGTCGCTAAGAGCTTTGAAAAGCACCTCTTACGCACAAAAATACCCCACTGCTACCCCACACCCCACTGCGCTTGAGCGCACCGTAATCTCCACGCTGCGCAGCGGAGAAACGTCATTACGCACGGCCGTGCCACGGCAGGACATCAAATTCTGCTGCTAAAATTGGGTAACCAGCAGATTATTCAGTGAGGCAATCAACTATAATTCACTGAGAAACTTGTATCACATCGCAAAGAGGGGTTAATGGCAAACGAATTGAGAAAACTTGGACACCTTCACCTATCCCATAACCCGGAAGGTCGTTGGGGCACCACATACGATCTGTCGACAAGCTCTCTCCATCCCTCTCTGTGCTCGGCACGTAGCTCTCACTATTGTTTCACCGAGTTTTAATTGAGTCCACTCTAAGGTCGCTTTCACATAGCTGTTTGGTCCGCTTTAACCGCGTGACGTCAGAGTTCGTTTCCTTGAATAGTGCGCTTCGTTTGGGGTGGCGTGAAAGCGCAAACGAACACTGTTGCGGAAAAAACAAGCAAACTCTGGTCCGCTTGAAAATGGGGGTCTCGGTTTGTTTGCAAGTGAACACTAGTGCGGTTCGTTTGTGGTGGGAAAGCAAACCGAACCAAACACAAGAGCAAATAAGACAAGCAAAACAAACACTGCGGCGCGCACACGGGTCCGTGCGCACCACGCTGCCTCGCTCGTCCTGTCTCGTCTCATCTGCAGAATGATGTTGGACCCAACAGCTCGCTGCCTCGTCATCTGCTGCTCATATTGGGCGCATTCTTGTAAAATATTTATTTGATAGTAACACCAAAGTAAAACCAGAAATCCCAAGATCACATAAAGGTGGTGTTTCTCTATGGGTTGTGTTTCGCGGATTCACTTGTGTTGTTCAGTCAAGGAGCGTTCACACCGAGATATTTATTTTTCGCTCTGTCGCTCAAGTCAACCCTTTGGAATCGCTCTGTCGCTCTGTTTAAATCGCTCATCAACAGGCACACGAAATGACGGACATGTGGGGGATATAACGTTACGCAATGTCATGCTGTTTGTCCACTACGAGCCACCGTCATTGTTTACAAGCTAAGCCTATCAGCGTGCTCCTAATGCGAGCTGCATACCGGTAGTACAGACTTCACTTCATGTCAGCTGTCAGCCTGTCAATGCGGTTTGTTGCCACACAATAAACCAGCGGTTTGTTCCAAGCCAGAGTGATCCTTGACTCGCTCTCACACGGCAGCCAATCAGCGTTGAACAGCGAGCGACTGATGCCAGCGTATTTTCGCTCGAGTTGGAATATTTCATCTTGAGCGACGAGCGTATTTTCTCCCTGTCGCTCTGTCTCTGCCGCTCGGACGCCCAGCGATTATTCTCCCAGGCGAATATACGCTCAATCGCTCGTTTGCATTGACTTTGTATGTAAACTCGACGCCAGCGTCAAACTTTAATAGGTCGGTGTGAACGCACCTTCAGCCCTCAGCAGGCAAGGCAGCAGAAGAGGATGAGATTTCTCCTCTATATTCTGTCCAATAGACGAGTGACTGTTTCGACCACGTGATATTGTTCAGAAAGTTTGGTGCTTGTGGCAAATTGCATGTGTGAAAGTGAACCGGACCAAATGAAAAATGAAACAATGTTGCAACTTCACCCCCCCGAATCACAGACTCCACCAGCTTATATGTGAAAGCGACCTAAATCCTCCCATCTTTTCTTTTGTCTCTGCCGTTTCCCCGCTGCAAACACGTTTCTATGGTTACATGCTGCCACTCCGACGTGCTGCCACTCCGACGTTCTGCCACTCCGAAATATCGGCACTCAGAAAGGGGGTCTATATTCCCCGTTTTTCACTAACCTCTCCCAGCCCCCACGCCAAACCTAACCTCCCCCCATGCCTAAACCTAACCTCCCCCAGACCCTAACCCAAAACCTAACCTCTCCCACCCCCACGCCTAAACCTAAGGTCGGCATTGCGGCTTCTAAGGTGAACGACCGCCAGTCCGAATAATGGAAGTTAACGTTCGGAGTGGCAGGGCTTCGGAAAGGCAGAGGAACGCCGTTTCTATTGGCCCACCCCAGTCAACAAAATAACCCGAATTGCATCAAATCACAGATGTTTTTTGTTGTTGTTGTTTTTTCATTTTTTATATAACAGTATGCGAACAAGACAAACAAGCCTAGCCACAAGAAGAATGAAAGAAAGAGAAAAACAAACCAGACAAAACAAGACATGATAACATGGTACTCAGCTGCTTAAGGTGCGCATGTGCTTGCAAGAGACTATGTGAACGGGATTCCACACAAGGGGCACACGAGACACCAGCCGGGTGAGCCACCCGTCATCCCCAACTTCAGTCACTTGTCATTCTTAAGGTCCTTACACATCTAGAGCGATGCGAATATACGGCACGAAATTGCGATGCGAGTTTTGACCCACCTGTCAATCACAGCCACAGATGTGTACACGTTGGAAGCGAATTTCTGAAAAATCGACCGTGGTTCGAAAAAATAAACACCGCAATAACGCTCCGCGAAACTTCGCCGTTGGTATGCATTGACTGATATAGGTTCGGTAAATATTATTGACGTGCAAATTAATCGCACGAACAAAACGCTCCCGATGTGTAAGGACCTTTAATCTCGTCAAAGTAGGCCAAAAATGGGTCCCAGATAATTGAGAACCTGTTAAGTGAGTCAGTTCTCAGCGCCCTGAGTCTCTCCATCTGTATAACAGAGATCATGTCCATCAGCCACACCTGAAAAAAAGGTGAAGAGGAGGGCTTCCATTCCTTCAAAATTAGTCTTTTGGCGACAGTTGTCCCCAGTGTCAGAGATTGTTGCACAGCTGTTGGGAAATTCAGAGAGGACTCTGAGGAGCCGAAGATGGCGAGTTCTGCCTCTGGCTGTAGGGTTATTTTGTAGGCCTTAGAGTACCAATCAAATATTTTGGCCCAAAATCCCGTTAATGAAGGGCAGAACCAGAAGGCATGAGATAGTGTGTCCTCTGACACCTGACAATCACACATGTTTTTAACAGGTATATGATGTGATGGTGTCATGAGATAGCGATAATATATACAGTCAATGGGGATAGGCCTATCCAAATTACGCATGGGGAGAATTACAGCATATACTGTATGCCTCACGCAAACTGTATTACAGGGACAGCAAGACGGGAATCCGATTGGTTTGATTGATGTAACGCCCAGGCATTGCCAGGCCACACCTGTGAATAATTCTGGTGGTTACCGCCCAAATCCCGTTTGCGCCATGCATAAATGATTATTGCATCCCCACCATATTTTGGGGCTGTTTTAACTTAAAAACAGGGAGGTCACATGCTATGATGTGCTATGAGTGTGTGTGTGAGTGAGTGAGTGGCTGTCCATTTGTGTTCCATCTGTGTAACTAGATGTTACCTGTTTCGAAATTTGCTTGGACACTTGTAAATAGCCTCTCTTATTTCGACAGCACAGCAGCATTTCAGCAGCACGAGAGTCTACCGGCGGGGAAGGGACTGCATGTGGCCCGGCCGGCACATGATGAAATCATATGTGACTACAGTCCTGCAAGGGGCAACCAGTTCTCCAGAGTGGAGAGGTGTGTAACCTACAAGCAGTGTATGAATCATATCCAGTCAACAGCGCTTCACTGTTTCCCAACAGCATGTGGGATTAGTTGGACAGCAATTGTTAGGATTATTATCCCCCAAATAGATAATTTCATCATAATTGCAAAATTAGGACACATACAAAATGACAACACCTTTGACAGCTGATTGGACGACTGAGGGCAGACATTTTCTTTATAAAGCGGACATGGACATATCTCAGACCAACGCAAACCTCACTATCAGACTCTCAACAACATTATTCTTCTTTGACTCAAGGTAAGATTTTCCTCAGTGGAGACTATTCACTTTCAGAATGCAGCCTTCAGCGCATATTAATTAACTGCTCTCTTTCTTCTTCTGCTGTAGAGAGGATTCTACTGTGTCTCAGCATGAAAAAACTGCTGCTCCTGGCTATGTGCGTCATCCCACTAATTTGCTCCATCCATGTAAGTTTCCATGTCAACAAAGATTCACAGCAACCATGCGTTATAGGTTCTGTAATTGACAGGGTTGTGTTAAGTTGATTGTTGCTTACATTGCTTGTAATATGGAAATTGTTCATTTCTAAAGGTGCCTGAGGAGAAGGACCGAGTGAAGCGCCAGATTTATGGATTTCAACCTCAGTTCTCGCCATACTACAATCAACAACCCGATATGATGTCGTTCTTACTGCCATTCCTGTTGATAAGTCTTGCCAACAGGAATGCTGCTGCTGCTGCTGCTACTGCTGCTCCTGCTGTTACTGCTGCTCCTGCTGCTACTGCTGCTCCTGCTAATAAATAATAAAGGGAATAAGTAAAAGGGAAATACAGGTGGAAATATAGGAAATTAAATGGGAAAATGGCAAACTGGGAAACTCAGACTTCAAAATTGTTTAGACTTAGACATGATAGACATGTTAAAGCAACTACGAGCTAGATTTTCGTTTGTTATTAAACAGTCTAAATTTAATATCGATGCCTCACATCTTACCTCTAATAGTAGATGAGACCAACGCCGAGTGAATTGGCGAGTGCTGTCTAGATGATTATAGTCTGTGTGCAGGCAGGGCAGATCAGGAAGTGAAACGAAATGGTTTACGGCAGCCACTTTGGCCATAACCACAAAATTACAAAATTACTTTCAAACAAACTGTTATATAACGAAGTGGAGGTATATATAAATATATATATAATGAATATAACAAGAGATGTTCGCGAGAGTATAAAACCCTTTGAAGTAGCGAGGAAAGCCATCCTTCTTGTTTTGGGTCTGTTGCTAGGCAGAGCAAAACGGTTTACGGCAGCTGTAAACCGTTGCTAGGCAGAGCGAAACGGTTTACGGCCGTAGCAACAGACCCAAAACAGCTTTCCTCGCTACTTTCTGCTCTTGCGAACATCTCTCGTTATATTCTAACAGTTCATTTGAAAGTAATTTTGTAATTTTGTGGTTATGGCCGAAGTGGCTGACGTAAACCGGTTCATTTCACTTCCTGATCTGCCCGGCCCGCACACAGACTATAATCATCAAGACAACACTCATTTACTATTAGAGGTAAGATTGTGAGGCATCAATATTAAATTTAGACTGTTTAATAACAATTGAAAATGTTGCTTGTAGTTGCTTTAAGAAAATGTGACTATTGTAACTGAAATGAAAAATACATCAGTAAATAAATCCATAAATTTGCAAATCTATGTTGTTTTTCTCCTTTTTCCATCCCTTTTAATTCACTCCATTCATTCATGCCTGTAGATGCACTCTAAGCTAGAGTGCAAAACTACACTGCTGTAACATCTGAGTGTAAACAGAAGGGCTCGGCACTGTCATGGCAAATGCAGTAGTTTGCATTTATATAGTATTATGGAAAAATGTATATATATATATATATATATATATATATATATATATATATATATATATATAATGTATATATATATATATATATATATATAATGTATATATATGTATATATATATATATATATATATATATATATATATATATATATATATATATATAGCCTATGCAGCCTATGCAGATGCCCTCCTCTTGCAGATGCCCTCCTCTTGCCTCAAGAGCAGCGCCACTGGCCAATGGAGTCATGCGCCAAAGCATTTGCCATGCATGCCGATTGCTAAATAAAGTTTGTTAAATCCTACCAACTGGCCTCTCATGATTGAAATATATATATACCGGTATATATATATATATCGGTATATATATATATATATATATATATATCGATTGTATATCATTGTATATCGATTGTATATATATATATATATATATATATATATATATATATATATATATACATTTTTCCATAATACTATATAAATGCAAACTACTGCATTTGCCATGACAATGCCGAGCCCTTCTGTTTACACTCAGATGTTACAGCAGTGTAGTTTTGGCAGGAAACAGGAGATAGCCTTTATAAAAGTGCTTCCCAAGCAGAAGGGAAGTGGGGTGTGTGGAGGGGGGAGTATCAGTCAAGACGCATGCACAGATTTCTATCATAGGAGGCAATCTCCCTTTATTCTGACAAAAATAAGTTCTTTTAATGTGAATGTATTTCCATGTACACACGAAATCATATAATTTTGTCAACCCTGTTCCCCTAGAATGGTAACAGGGTTGATGATAACAGGGTTGATGAAAAATGTTATTGCCAGCTATTACAAGCCATGTGTGAAAATTGTCCTCTGAAGAATAGGCTGGTCCATAACTGATACTTGTGGGTTATCTCAACTATCCAACCCACAAGAATGTCTGTAAATAATACTGGGGTCAAAATATCCAAATGTATTGATCACATTTACACTAACAATCCTGACATGGGCTCGACACCTGTGTATGTCCTAGCTGGCTTCAGTCACCATAACTTTGTTGCCGTCCCCAGGAGAACAACGTTACCTAAGGCCACTCTCAAAATTGTCATTACAAGATCATATAAGACATTAATGTAGAGGCCTTTCTTAATGAACTCAGTAATATCCAATGGGCTGATGTGTGTGCAGTTGATGATGCTGAGTCTTCTTTGAATTCATTGATGGATTATTTTATGAAAATTGTTAACAATCATACCTTGTTAAAAAAAAGCTAGAAAGCTAGAAGTGTGCCATGGATAGACATCACATTGAAGAATTTAATGTCTCAAAGAGATGATGCAAAGCGGGTTGCTCTTCTTTTTGGTTCCCCTGATGGTAGAAAGCACTATTATATGTTAAGAAACCAAAGTGACTAAAATGAACAGAGTAAATAAGAAAACTTATTATCAACAGAGAATTTCTGACAGTGGTAATGACGGTAAAAAAAAGTATGGAATGTATTGAATGAAATAATAGAAAAAAAAGAGGGCTCACACCTCTTTTGTTGAATCTCAAATCTGAAGATCTCAAAAGGGGTTTTTGAGGATTCTAGGCTCATTTTACAAGAGCCGAGGATTCTTTTCTGTTAGGACTTCGTGAACACCAATCATCTAAAAAGAACTAATAGAATGTGTGCTTTCTCTGTCTAAAAGAGTTAGTTTGTAGAGTTAGTAGTTATGTAAGCATTAGCAGTTGAATACAGCATGGTTTCAGCGTCAGAAAAAATATTCAGAGATAAACGGCTTTTTGTGAAATTCGATAGAACAGTCACTTTAACCATTCATTTTTGGCATCAGTAAGACCTAAACAAAACAGCAGGAAACTCCCCTCTGCTCAACTCCTCCCTCCGTGGGCGTTCTTCTTGGCTGCAGCGCCGTGTCACAAGCACTTTCCTACCTGTGCAAATGCACTTTCTCATACTCTCGACCTCTCAAATAAATTTCTGAATAGAAATTAAATTACTCTAAATTAGAGCGAAAAAGAAACAAAAAAGAATGGGTTGAAAATCCCATTCTAAAAGCCTTTTATGGCTGTTTCCAATTTGGTGCTATTTTGCAAGGCAAAATGGCCTGCTGCACCACAAGCTTGTCACCAGTCTCACTGCCCCGCTGCCGCTGTGCGGCTGTGAGCCTGTCTGCGCGGCCGCTCTTTGAGGAAGTCTGGTTGGACTCGCTCGCTTCTTGGAGTTTTGGTTGAGAGCTCTGATGGAGCTTTTGCGATTCTGGTCATATTTATGCTGCGTGCCTCAAAGTGTGCTCCATCCGCAATCCACCATGCAAGTTTGCAATCCCGCACCGCCAGCAATCAGCGCGAAAACGAAAGCGCCTCCGCCAATCCATTTTCATGATAATGGCTTCCATGCTGCTGTCTTGGCTTGCTTGGCTCTCAATAGTCTGAGCACCGTCGCCACTCAGTGGGTCGGCGGAATGGATTGCACACGCCCGGCGGCTCTAACACTATAGGAGATGCAAAAGGGCCAGATCAACGATCCACCATCAAAAAAAATAAATCGATTCTGACGACGTGTTAACACGTCGTTGGCAGTCAACAGCTGGATTCTGAAAACGTGTTAACACGTCGTTGGCAGTGAACGTGTTAATGATTATTTTGTCAACAAGGTTTCCAAGCTAAGAGAGAACATGGACACAACTGTTAATTCCAACTCAGAGGTGCTTATAAAAAAATACATCATGGATGATAAAATGTGTACTTTTGAATTTGACCAGGTTGATGTTGGGATGGTGGAAACTTGCGCGTGGCGGACTGCTATCGCTAGGGCACGCAAACAGGTGCGCAAGCGCAAATAGGGGATATGCCTGTACCAAGGTAGGGCCCCTGGACACTTGCGCGGGGCGGAGTGCTAACGTCCTGCAGAGACGAAAGTATAAGGCAGGCGCAAACAGGGGCGCAAAGCGCAAAAAGCGGATAGCGCCTGTACCAAGATAGAGCCCTATATCCACAATGCTGCATCTTGACCTGGAGACATCAAATGGAATTCAGTGTGTTGCTCAGTATAACCTCAGCTCACTGCCATAACAACTCTACATGACATGTAAACAACATAGGGATGGCTAACATTGCAATGCTTTAGCTGCCTGGTACAAGTAGCCAACTATCCCACATGTTTGAAATGCTCTACTATAATGACCGCCATGAATTTTGCAAAAACAAACAAACAAACAAACAAAAAAGATTCAGTGGGTATGATTCAATGGGCATGACGCCTCTGTCTGGGTATGTGTTTTATTGGCACAGCTCTGTATGTGTGTGTGTGTGTGTGTGTGTGTGTGTGTGTGTGTGTGTGTGTGTGTGTGTGTGTGTGTGCGTGCGTGCGTGCGTGCGTGCGTGCGTGTGTGTGTGTGTGTGGGAGTGAGTGAGTGAGTGGCTGTCCATTTGTGTTCCATCTATGTAACTAGATGTTACCGGTTTTGAAATTTGTTTGGAGACTTGTAAATAGCCTCTCTTATTTCGACAGCAGGACACCATTTCAGCAGCACGAGAGTCTACCGGCGGGGAAGGGACTGTGGCCCGGCAGCAGAGATGCTCACAAGTCATTTTTTGCAAGTCCGAGTCAAGTCTCAAGTCTTTGAGCTCAAGTCCGAGTCAAGTCTCAAGTCTTTGGTCACTCACAAGTCCAAGTCCCCATCTCTGCCCGGCAGATAATTAAATGATATGCGGCTACAGTCCTGCAAGGGGCAACCAGTTCTCCAGAGTGGAGAGGTGTGTAACCTACAAGCAGTGTATGAATCATATCCAGTCAACAGCGCTTCACTGTTTCCCAACAGCATGTGGGATTAGTTGGACAACAATTGTTAGGATTATTATCCCCCAAATAGATAATTTCATCATAATTACAAAATTAGGACACATACAAAACGACAACACCTTTGACAGCTGATTGGACGACTGAGGGCAGACATTTTCTTAATAAAGTGGACATGGACATATCTCAGACCAACACAAACCTCACTATCAGACTCTCAACGTGACAACATTATTATTTCTTGACTCAAGGTAAGATTTTCCTCAGTGGAGATTATTCACTTTCACAATGCAACCTTCAGCTCATATAAATGAATTAAGTGCTCTCTTTCTTCTTCTGCTGTAGAGAGGATTCTACTGTGTTTCAGCATGAAAAAACTGCTGCTCCTGGTTATGTGCGTCATCCCACTAATTTCCTCCATCCATGTAAGTTTCCATGTCAACAAAGATTCACAGCAACCATGTGTTATACGTTCTGTAATTGACAGGGTTGTGTTAAGTTGATTGTTGCTTACATTGCTTCTAATCATTATGAAAACTGTTCATTTCTAAAGGTGTCTGAGGAGAAGGACCGAGTGAAGCGCCAGATTTATGGATTTCAACCTCAGTTCTCACCATACTACAACAATCAACCCGATATGATGTCGTTCTTACTGCCATTCCTGTTGGCAAATATTGCCAACAGGAATGCTACTGCTGCTGCTGCTACTGCTGCTCCTGCTGCTACTGCTGCTCCTGCTGCTACTGCTGCTACTGCTGCTCCTGCTGCTACTGCTGCTACTGCTGCTCCTGCTGCTACTGCTGCTCCTGCTAATTGAGGGAATAAATAAAATGGAAATACAGGAGGAAATACAGGTGGAAATACAGGAAATTAAATGGGGAAAATGGCAAAGTGGGAAACTTGTTTAGACTTAGACATGATAGACATGTTAAGAAAATGTGACTATTGTAACTGAAATTGAAATACATCCGTAAAAATGAATCCATAAATTTGCAAATTTATGTTGTTTTTCTCCTTTTTCCATCCCTTTTAATTCACTCCACTCACTTATGCCTGTAGATGCACTCTAAGATATAGACACACACACACACACACACACACACACACACACACACACACACACACACACACACACACACACACACACACACACACACACACACACACACACACACACACACAGAGCTGTGCCAATAAAACACACACACACACACACACACACACACACACACACACACACACATTATATATATATATATGAAAATTAAAATTGTTATAATGCTTACAATTTTTTATTGGATATTTTTCCATTATACTATATAAATGCAAACTACTGCATTTGCCTTTATAAAAGTGCTTCCCAGGCAGACAAAAGAGTCCCGATCTCAACTGGAGACACATATACTGTAAATACCAGGTGTAAATGTAATCAGGTTAATGTGGTCAAGCACTTTCCTTTCCGATCACCTAAAACACATTTTAATGCGAGGTGTAAATGGGGTCTCTCTTACTCTCGGATGGATCTCTGTTATAATCTGAACAAGATGGAACATGCTTTGATATGCACAACAATCAGTAGGCTATCTTATACCATACCACATATTAGATCATGCTGAAATAAGTCTTAAATCTTATAATCACAAGTCTTAAATCTGAATCACAAGTCTTACATCGTAATCATAACTCTTAAATCTGAATTCATAAATCTTAATCATATAATTTGCCTTCTTGTCTTAAGGTACTTTAGTCCTTCTAGGTTTTTCTATCCTGCCAAGACACGCCCAAGGTGGGTACTGAATCAATCAACAAGGGTGAACGACTCAGAGTACAAATAGTTTCAGGATGGAGATCACAAGCCAATAAAAAAGTAGCCAAAATAACTCAAAATATCCCCAAATGTTGTCTCAACTTGTTTCAGTGAGAGAAGTAGCTAATCGTGCTGCTAATCAAGCCAAACACGTTTCACTTCCTACACGTACTTCACAAATAAAAGCATCCCGTTAGTTTGTCAGCGGAAACCTTTTAGGAGCTGTGCAGGAAATGGATTTAAAGTGTTGGCGAAAAGTGATTTACTAAAGGGTAAATTATGCTTTCCTCTACAATAGCAGCAGCACCGTACACTGAGCTGGCTGCATCTCCTTCATGGTGGGTGAGGGTCAGTAGCGTAGCGTGGTCATGACGTACGGGCCCCAGTGCAAGCTATTTATGACCGGGCCCTACAGCTGGGCATGCGCAGAACGACATGGTAACGTTTTTTCTTTTGATCGGTTTATGAAAAGGTTTAAACCCTCTGCAATCGATTGACATTTCAATTGGTTTGGGGCCTGTTTAAGCTGATTGAGGTGTTTATGGAACATTTTTAATGGGTTTTTGGGCTTTTAGTTAGGGGAATCATGGGCAAATTGACATTGGACAACAACATTTGCATATTACCCAGCAATCATCACTGCATACTATGTATCTGTATTATAAAAAATACAAAAGAAATGAGTCATTAATTAAACATTTTATTTATAGTTTATGTAGAATAACAAGCATACCATTTTGTCTTAGATTGCTGACTTTTTTTTTAGAAGAAAAGAAAAAGACACCACGATTGAAATTGCTTTCCGTTTTTGAGGGTATATATATAGCAAAGGCACCATTCTTGACTTTGAACAGAGGCGTATATTGTGGATGATGGGGTGGCCGTGGCCCTCGGGGGGAACAGGTCGGGGCCACGGGCCCCAGTGCAGCTGTACCATGGCTGCCTGCACTGCCCATAGCTACGCCCCCATGGTGAAGGGTTGGAGACTCCCTGATCTGTTACATCAATCATATTTAAAGGAAACATCTGAGGTATTATTATCAGGTTAGTTCTCCTGTCTCAGGTTTTCACATCTTATATACTGTAAATGGCAGCTAGCGTGTGGCACACTTTTTTTTTTCTAGATTACAGAGGAGTTTTGGGACGAAGTTCTTCAACATTGCACGTGTTTGGACGTACATACAATTAAAGATATTTTGAGAATTATTTTGATCTAATTGGGCTCACTGTATACGGTGAGTTTATCATTGCTTTGTTACATGATGTCATCAGTATCATGATGTCATCATCATGATGCTGATAACCGCGTTTTGACTCATTCGTTGCATGCGGATCCTGAAATAGTTTTGAAGATTACACTTTAATTAACAGTGATTAAAGGTGATTTATTTAAGTCCTACTAAAGGGTAAATGAGGTTTTCCGCAACAATAGCAGCAGCACTGTGAGCTGACTGCATCTCCTTCCCGGTGGGTGAGGGTTGGAGCCTCAGCCATCCTGATCTGTGCAGTTGACCGTTCATCAAAAGGTTGGAAGCAGGTAGTAAAGCAGGTATAACCGATACCATTAATGATGGTTCCATTCCATTTAGGTGTTCTAGTGCCATGGCCCTCGTTAATGTTATTGGTTACACCTGTTTTACTTCCTGCTTTACCACCTCAAAACGGCTGCTGTGAAAAGGGCAGATATAATCATAGGCATGGAAGGGTGAATAGTTGTGTGTCTCATGCCTTCTGGTTTCTGCCCTTCACTGGTGGGATTCTGGGCCAAAATATTTGACTGGTACTCTAGTCTAAGGCCTACGAAATACCCCTTCAGCCAGAGGCAGAACCCGCCATCTTCGGCTGCTCGGAGTCCTCTCTAAACTTCACTACAGCTCTGCAACAATCTCTGACACTGGGGACAACTGTTGACAATGAGGGAGTCCCCCTCGTCACCCTCTTTCCAACTGTGGTTGACGGACATGATCTCTGTTATACGGATAGAGAGACTCCGGTTCATGAGAACCAACTTACTTAGAACATTTCTAACTATCTGGGACCTGTTTTTAGCCTACCTCGATAAGGTTAGGGGCGACGGGTTACTCGCCTGGTTGGTTTCCCATAGACCCCTTGCATGAGATCGCAAGTACATCGCTTACAAGCACATAAGCACATTAGGTGGCTGGTAGCACCACTTTAATATTGAATGTTGATTATGTTTGTATGTTTTTCTTTCTTTTCTTTTCTTGTGTCTGTTTTGTTTTGTTTGTGTTCTATAAAAAATTTAAAATAAAATATTGGAAAAAAATAGTTAATCAGTCATAAACAATACTGAGCCCCAACAGATCCATCTGTGGAGTGAAACAGAATGTGAGGTCACATGATCAGAATGGTCTACCAGGGTAACATAATCATAATGTGTGAAAATAAATGAAAATAAATTATTTCAAATGTCTAAATGCATAGCATGTTTACTTTCTTACTATCCAGCACCACACCATGTTCCTCATCTAATTTAAATGTATATGGTATTGTTGCAGCTGAGAATTTTGAGCACCTGCATGTTATACAGTATGTGCCAAACAAAGTGTTATAATTCAGTATTCAAAATTATACATCATCCAGTCTGGAAAGGTGGTTTCTTTTATGACAACTAAGGACTTAATTTGGCACTATCATTTTAAAAGCACATTTTTGTGCAATCAATCAGGTGTGTACAAGCAACTTAACCCACTGTACGTGAATCATATCCAGTCAACACCGCTTCACTGTTTCCTAACAGCAATGAGATAGGTCTTACATGCACTGTGGACACCCATTTTTAGGATTATGCCCCAAATAGACAATTTCATCATGTTTCACACCATTCGGACAAATACAAAATGACAACACCTTTGACAGCTGATTGGACGACTGAGGGCAGACATTTTCTTTATAAAGTGGACATGGACATATCTCAGACCAAGGGAAACTTCACCACCAGACTCTCAACGTGACAACAACATTTTTCGTTGACTAAAGGTAAGATTTTCATCAGTGGAGACTATTCACTCTCAGAATGCAGCCTTCAGCTCATATAAATTAATTAACTGCTCTCTTTCCTCTTCTTCTTCTTCTTCTTCTTCTTCTTCTTCTGTAGAGAGAATTCTAGTGTACTTCAGCTATGAAACTGCTGGTCATGGCTGTGTGCTTCATAGCACTAAGTTCCTCCTTCCCTGTGAGTTTACATGTCAAGAAATATTCACAGCAACCATGCATTATAGGTTGTGTAACTAACTGGGTTGTATGAGGTTGAATGTTGCTTACATTGCTTATATGAAAATTGTTCATTTCTAAAGGTTTCTGAGGAGAAGGACCGAGTGAAACGCTCAGACAGTAACAGTAATGAGGTCAGCTGGGCACAAGATTTTCTTACCTACAAAAATTTGACCTATTGACTAACACTATTCTGTACTCTACTCTTTTGTGAATAATAACATGTTTTCTTCACACTGTTTTCCAGATTCCACGATTCTTTAGAGGTTTTATACCTCAGTTCCCATCATTCGGCACGCAACCTCAGTTCCCATTCGGCACGCAACCTCAGTTCCCATCATTCGGCACGCAACCTCAGTTTCCATCATTCGGTCAGCAACCTCAGTTTCCATCATTCTTCCCCAACAATCAACCCAACATAAGGCAACTCCTGCCAATCCTTGTCAAATAATGCAGGATGAAATGCCAGGAAAGAATGGGGAAATGGCAGATTGGGAAACTCAGACTTCAAAACTTGTTTAGTCTTTGACATGATATGTTAAGAAAATGTGACTTCTGTAACTCAAATGGAAAACATAATAATACATCAGTCAAAATAAATCAATGAATCTATAAAGAAATATGTTGTTTTCTCCCTTTTTTCATATCTTATTATGCTTATGCCTGTAGGTGCAGAATTGATTAACACAGTAAAGGCCTCTTTCCCAATTCAGATCAGTTCAAATGGCCTTTATTGGCATGGGAAACATGTACATTTCCAAAGCAACTGTGAAAAAAATACATACAATTAAAGGTACACTAGAATAAAGAAATGTGCTGTGTAATAATGCAATGCTGTAATCAAATTCAGCAAGTTATTCATGCAGGACATGGAAGTCATAGGCCGCTAGGCTGCTGCTGCTGCTGGCAAAACTTTGCCTCTACCACCACAGCCTCCACCTTTCTAGTTCAGAGTCTCAAAGAAACTTTTATTCAAGGTTTTGCTTTGTGTGTGTGTGTGTGGGGGGGGGGGGGGGGGGGGGTTCTGCATTGCGCTCCCCTGTTTAGCTTAGCATGCTGATTGGCTAATAATAATAATCCAGGGAGCATCTAAAGAGCAGAATCATCAGCACCAATAACTGTATTTCTATGTGTTGCAAATAGGGTTAAATCTGACAAGAGTGAAATTAATAAAATATATACACATCAATCACAATCATACAAATGAAAACTCCAGGGTATTAGGTTAGTTCTCCTGTCTCAGGTTTTCACAGGATCTTATACAGTGAGTGCACTCCTCTTATAGTGATCACCTTGGGCCAGGTCAAATTGATCACTATAAGCGGATGATCATTATAACCCATTTTTGTTCTTTTTATTTCTCATGCAGATTACATCTATATGTCTTGTATATGTAATACATGAATACAGTACATATAACGTAAAGGAATGTTATTGACTTTAAAAATCCATAGTAAGTTAGGCCTCCAACTGTTTTTTTTAAGTACTGTAGTTTTAAACGGACAAGGCCCAAAATGATCACTGTAAGCGGAGATCACTAGAAGCAAATTATTTAAACAGCATTTCTATACGAATGATTCGGGACCAAGCTTTTTGATCACTATAAGCGGTTGATCACTATAACCGTGATCACTATAAGCGGATTCCACTGTATACTGCAAATGGCAGCAAGTGTGGCACACTCACTTTTTTCTCCAAGAATAGAGAATAAGAGTTCTTGTTGGGGCGAAGTTCTTCAAAATTACACGTTTGGAATTCGGATAATTATTTCAATTCAATTGGGCTCACTGTATACAGAGAGTTTATCATTGCTCTGTGACTGTACATGTACATCACAGAAATATGTAAGGGGGTCCATGATTGGTCAATTCATATGTCTGACACACATTTTGTTTTTGGTCTAAAGCCCAGAGTAGACGGGCCTGTTTACTGTTTACACACACAGACACACACACACTCACGCATGCACGCACACACACACACACACACACACACACACACACACACACACACACACACACACACACACACAAATGGATGAACTATTCTACACTACAGTAATTGGTATACCGTAGTTACAGTTACCTCAAGCCACATCCTCCCACACACAGTCGTTTCACCAAGCAAAATGTAAGAATGAACATAAACTTGTGCCCCAGTCTCACTCATTCACAATGGTTTAGTGACCTTAGAAGTTCACCACAACAAAATCAATTCCCAAGCTTACTCTTCTCTAACTTGATTTTGATTTTATTTGAAAATTAATTTCAAATAGTTAAAAAAAACAATAATATTAAAACAATACATAAAAAAAACAAGAGTAAAAAAAAGACAAAAGCATCTCAGTAAAACAAACAAAAATACACAAACTGTGTCGATAAATATTAATCACTGCTCGAAAAGGGGCAGGAAGAAGCCAAGGCTTTTCGGGTCCTATACCCCAACTTCTCTACGTTACTCTGAATATTTGTGTCAACCATATTCAAACTTTACCCCCCCCCCCCCCCCCCCATCATTAGTGAATATGTGACCTGCTCTGACAAAATCAGTCACATGTAGCACTGGCCCGTTTATGTAGAAACGTGATTTTATGAAAATATATTGATTTTGGCTGTTATGGGGTTTCACCAGATTTTTGCTAAATAGCCTTGGCTTTCATTCTGTGTAAAGATTATTGTGAAATTCAAACGTTAAATATACTTTTAAAGCTCATAACGGTAGGGTGACAAGCAGAACTAGCTTACTTTGTCAATCTTTGAGGCCGTGTTTCTCAAAAACATAGTTTGGAAACAGCCAAGACATAAAGGGGTGCACCTCACTCAGTCTTTGGAGTATAAAGTTAATTTTGATATCACCAGAAAGCTTACATTCCCCTCTTTCCAACAGTGTGTTACATTACATTACATTATGTCATTTAGCAGACGCTTTTGTCCAAAGTGACGTACAATATCACATCTCGTCAAGAGCACAGAAAAACAAACATACAACACAATCCAATGACAGTAAGACATCTTGATGGACTGGAATAGCACTTTGTAAAAAGTAGTCTGAGGCAGAACAAGCGATATGTAACATTAGTAACTAGGCTGAGAAGTAACAAGTAACATTAGTAGTGATTTTTTTTATATCAAAAGGGGTCAGTTCCAGAAGGGCCCAGGGGTAGCCCGAAAAGGTGGGTTTTTAGTCTACGACGAAAAATTGGTGGCAATTCAGCAGGTCTGACCAAAGGGGGAAGTTCATTCCACCATTGTGGCACCAGGGAGGAGAAGAGTCGCGATCGGGATGATCAACCTTTGAGTCCACGTAGCGGTGGAGGGGCGAGACGATCTGGACAGGAGGCGGAGAGGAGGGAGCGATGCGATGTTTGGAACTCAGCTGCCCGAAGCTCTGTATGGTAAATGGTAAATGGCCTGCATTTATATAGCGCTTTTATCCAAAGCGCTTTGCAATCAGTAGGTACATTCACCCATTCATACACCAATGGTGGCAAGCTGCCACGCAGGGTGCTGGCACACCACCAGGAGCAATTTGGGGTTCAGTATCTTGCCCAAGGACACTTTGACATGCAAAATGGAGGAGCCGGGAATTGAACCACCGACCTCTTTCATCCAAAGCGATTAGTGACGACCTGCTCTACCTCCAGAGCTGTAGCTTTGTATAAATGTGTTTCGGGGTCAATCTGACTGATTTTCATTTTCACATATTTCATTTTGAACCGTGTTGCACAGGATTTTCTTTCCAGACTGTGATTGTGGGTACTGTGCAACTAAACACCCACTATACTGTATATTCATAGGCAGGGTGAATACAGTAGTTGTGTTTGTTCATTTCCTTCCTGTCTCAACCATAAACATAAACAACAATACTGGTGTAACGTCATCATAATTATGGTCACATATCGGTTCCATCACAAATGAGAAAAAAAAAGACTAAATGGACGTTTGGTTTCTTCCACCACACCATGTTCCTCATCTACTGTCTGTTACATCTACGGTATTGTTGCAGCTGAGAATTTTGAGCACCTGCATGTTATGTGTGCCCAATTAAGTGTTATAATTCAATATTCAAATTATACATCATCCAGTCTGGAAGTGGTTTCATTTTGACAACCAAGGACTTATTTTTGGCACTATCATTTTAAACGCACATATTTCTGTGCAATCAGGTCAGGTTTGTGCAAGCACTATAACCCATGTGTGCATGAATCATATCCAGTCAACACCGCTTCACTGTTTCCCAACAGCTGTCAGATTAGTTCAACTCGGTTTTACGGCACTGTGTACAATTTATTGGATTATCCCCCCAAAAAACATAATTTCATCATTTGTTACACCATTAGAAGAATACAAAATCTCAGTGGAGTAAATGCAATCTCTGGAGAAAACAAAACAAAAATCATGAACAAATAACACCTCACACAGAAGAGGTGGCCATAGCCTATTTCAATGTTACTGGTTGAAATAGTATGAATAATGCGTTGTGCAGCAAGACCTGTGATCCTAGAGAGCCCCGTGAAGCAACCTCAGTGAAGCAGAATGTGGTCACGTGATCAGGAGGGTCTACCAGTATAATATAATAATAATATCAGTTCCTTTATCAATTAAAAGAAAACAGTCCAAATGACTAAATGCATGTTTGGTTTCTTACTATCCAGCACCACATCATGTTCCTCATCTAATTTAAACCTACGGTATTGTTGCAGCTGACAATTTTGAGCACCTGCATTTTATGTGCCAAACAAAGTGTTATAATTCAATATTCAAATAACAGTCTGGAAAAGTGGTTTCATTTTGACAACTACGGACTTAATTTGGCACTATCATTTTAAAAGCATTTTTTTCTGTGCAATCAGTCAGGTGTGTACAAGCAACATAACCCAGTGTTGAATCATATCCAGTCAACAGCACTTCAGTTTCCTAACAGCAGTAAGATTAGTTACATGCACCGTGGATAACATTTTTTAGGATTATCCTCCAAATAGATAATTTCATCATAAGTCACACCATTAGAGCAAATAGAAAATGACAACACCTTTGACAGCTGATTGGACGACTGAGGGCAGACATTTTCTTTATAAAGTGGACATATCTCAGACCACGGCAAGATCACCACCAGACGCTCAACGTGACGACATTACCATTATTCTTTGACTCAAGGTAAGATGTTTTTTTTTTATCAATGGAGACTATTCACTTTCAGAATTATATCCTTCAGCTCGTACAAATGAATTCACCGCTTTTTTCTTCTTCTGTAGAGAGGATTCTAGTGTACTTCAGCTATGAAACTGCTGGTCCTGGCTGTGTGCTTCATAGCACTAAGTTCCTCCTTCCCTGTAAGTTTCCATGTCAACAAATATTCACAGCAACCATGCATTATAGGTTCTGTAATTGACAGGGTTGTGTTAAGTTGATTGTTGCTTACTGTACATTGCTCATAATGTGAAAATTGTTCATTTCTAAACTAAAGGTGTCTGAGGAGAAGGACCGAGTGAAACGCTCAGACAGTAATGAGGTCAGCTGGGCACAAGATTTATACTACGTAAATTCTACCTATTGACTAATACTCTATTCTGTACTCTACTCTTTTGTGAATAATAACGTGTTTTCTTCACACTGTTTTCCAGATACCACGATTTTTTGGAGGTTTTAGACCTCAGTTCCCATCCTTCGGCACGCAACCTCAGTTTCCATTCTTTACGCAGCCTCAGTTCGGTCAGCAGCCTCAGTTCGGTCAGCAGCCTCAGTTCGGTCAGCAGCCTCAGTTCCCGTTCCAAAACAACCAAAACCAAGCCCTGAATTCATTACTGCCACTGCTGTTGGCACAACTTGGAGGATAACGCGGGAGGAAAAAATGGCAGAAATGCAGGAGTTTAAGTGGGAAAATGACAGATTGGGAAAATCAGACTTCAAAACTTGTTCAGACTGACTTGAAAGACATGTTAAGAAAATGTGACTTCTGTAACTGAAATTGAAAAATACATCAGTAAAAATAAATCAATAAATGTCTAAAAGTATGTTGTTGTTTTTCCTTCCCTTATTTCACTCCACACTCACGCCTGTAGGCCTGTACAGAATTGAGGGGTCTCTTTCTCAATTCAATTCAAATAAATTCAAATGGGATTTATTGGCATGGGAAAACATATGTTTACATTGGAGGCAATTGTGTGTGTGTGTGTGTGTGTGTGTGTGTGTGTGTGTGTGTGTGTGTGTGTGTGTGTGTGTGTGTGTGTGTGTGTGTGTGTGTGTGTGTGTGTGTGTGTGTGTGTGTGTGGCTGGCTGGCAACACAGTCTCACAGAAAATCAACGCGGTCTATATACTATGGCTCCCTTCTAGTTTTCTATCAGGGCCAAGTTCTTCAAAAATACACACATTTTGGAATTCGGAGAAACTAGTGCAGTGCCCGTTCCCCCCATGCACCACCCCATGGGGGACCTGCACTCCGTCAGGTCCCCCTAAGCACACTCAAGATACGCGAAGGGCAGACATACAGAAGTCGATCGGACGAGGCGTGCGGCCCAACACGTAACAGGATGTGAGCTGCCAGAACTGCAAGAACTGTATAACCAGTGGTGCCTCAGGAGGTCCCTGAAGATCCTCAAAGACACAAACCACCCCCACAACAGCCTGTTCTCCCTGTTACCCTCAGGGAGGAGATACAGGGTCCCAAAAGCACGCACAAATCGCTTGAGGGACAGTTTCTTCCCGCAGGCCACGAGACTCCTTAACATACACAAATAGTGTAGTAGATGTACTGTACCGTACTGTAGCTGCTACCATTACGTATGTCTAATGTTTAATTGTATGTCTAATTAGGTATATGCTATTTGCACCTGTGCAAACAGAACGTCAACTATGTTTAAGTATGTTTAAAGTATGTACATGCCATGTGCACCTATGTGCAGTGAATATGCCACTGTCTTTGACTTGTCCTATCACTCTACTGCCTTATTGCTTGTTGTGTCTCTTGTTTTCCTGCACCCATATGCCCTGTTATTTTGTACTATGTTGTAAACGGAGTCCACAGCACAATAATTTCACACGTGATACTTGTACTACAGAGTGACAATAAAAATCTTGAATCTTGAATCTTGAATCAGTCCTGATGATATGTGAAAGCTGTGATCTTATTGGTTGAATTGCACAGTTTACCACTGTAATTTCTCGGGTTCCCAGCAACACACCCGCCAAGTTTGAAGTCAATCGGACCAATGTCTCTCGAGATAAGCTGCTTTTTATGTTGCCAGTAGGTGGCGCTGTGCCGAATTGCACAAAATTTGCCACTACTCTATGTTGGGTTACCAGCAACGCACTCCCCAAGTTTGAAGTCGATCAGATGAATGGCTATCGAGATAAATGAAGTCAATCGGACGAATGTCTCTTGAGATAAACTGCTTTTTGTGTTGCCAGTACGTGGCGCTATATAAAATTGCACGGAATTCAGCTCCCTCAACTCTGTTGGGTGCCCCTAAGCATACTCCCCGAGATTGAAGTCGATCAGATGAACGGTTCTCAAGATAAACCACTTTTTGTGTTGCCAGTAGGTGGCGCTATGCCAAATTGCACGGAATTGAGGTCCCTGCACTCCGTTGGGTCCCCCTAAGCGTACTCCCCGAGGTTGAAGTCGATCGGACGAACGGTTCTTGAGATAAACCACATCTTTTGTTGCCAGTAGGTGGCACTATGCTAGCCTGGTAAACCAGCCTGTCACATGAACTCACATTTCATTTGGTTCTGCGTGACGGTCTGGCCCTTAAACCTGGGAGGGTGTTTAGCAGAAGCTGCAGAGCGGAAGAGCCAATCAGCGACTGTGCTGTGATTGACAGCGCAAGTTGGCCAATCAGGAACGCTACTAGCACTGCACTGACAAAACAATAATGGCCGCCTCCTTGCCTGATCGTCTCGAGGAGTAAAGTCAGCGTTTGTCTAGTTTAAACAGCCATAAAGTGCAGTTATTGCAGAACTCAATAACAACAATTAAACAAGTACAGTATCGGCGGAAAACATGTTTTTGCCATTCTCCCGAGTGGATTTGGGTTTGACTGGATCCGACGCTGATTGGCTGAAGGATTGTGATTGTCTGTCAAGGCAACTACGCCCGCCCATGCTCCTGCCCCTGCTAAGGACTGGGTGAAGAGTTGGGGCCAGACCGTCATGCAGAACCAAATGCAATGTGAGTTCACGTGACGGGCTGGTTTACCAGGCTAGCACTATGCCGAATTGCACGAAAATAGGGCACTGCACTCCGTCGGGTTCCCCTTAGCGCACTCCCCAAGTTTGAAGTCGATCCGACCAACGGTTCTAATCTCGAGATACTCGAAGGACAGAGAGACAGAGAGAGGGAGAGAGAGAGACAGAGAGACAGACACTCCTGTCATTATAGTGTAGATATTTATCTGACATTTTCCTAACTGGTGCAGTTCAGAAGAAAGTGCAGCAGCCATCTGCCTGAGAGCAGAGTGAACCTTCTCCCTCTCTCGCTCTCTCCCTTTCTCTCTCTCTCTCCCTCACACACACACACACACACACACACACACACACACACACACAGACACGTATGCGTGCGCACAGACACACTCACACACTGACTGATATTATGATCGTTGTTTTGCAGAGCTTTTTAAATGATGAATGGTTCCACTATCTAACTGAAAAGTACTGCATTTGCGAATGACAATGCTGAGCCCTTACTGTATGTTTACACTCAGCCATTACAGCAGTGTTTGGCAGGAAACAGACGATAGTCTTAAAAAATGCTTCCCAAGCTGTGTGCTGCATCAAAGAGTGTCTAGCTTTGAGAAGATTGTGCACATGTGCAAATGCTTACTTCCTGTACGGAAGACAAGTCAGCTGTGAACCAATCAGCTGCAAATACTGTCTGTTCCTCCAGTCCAGGAAATCCTGAGGATTGATACATCTCTCTTACTATGAATCTCAGAGGGATCTCTATTATAATCGGAAAACAAGATGGAACTCGCCTTGAACCACATATTAGAATCATGCTGAAATACATCTAAATCTTAATCATATAGTTTTCCATGCCTTAGTTCTTGTCTCTATGCTAATTACTACTTATGTACTGTAGTTCTAGGTTTTTCTCCTGCCAAGTCATGCCCAAGGTGGGTAACTGAATCAGTCTACTGTATGTGTACTTGTGTTTTACATCACAGAGAGACCCAAACCTCTTCTAAACCTGCACCATAACTTTTCTGATATATACAAAGGGAAACAGTCACACTCAGATGCAACTTACAGGGTGGAAAAGTGAATGACTGGGACTACAAATGTTGGTCTCGACCTAGTTTCAAGATGAAGACCAGTCACGTTACCTCACATCACATCACAATAGGCATCAGCTCCCAGCTTAAGTCAAGCGGAATCCTAGTGTGACATCGGTTATGACGTGTGCCTCCTGACTCATCACCCCATCCTCAATAGCCAATCAGCCCCTGTCAACATGCCAATATGACGTCGGTAATGACGTCACTGCCGAGGCTATGACGTGGCAGTACATATAGACATGCTCAGCGCGTCATCGCCCTCTTTCCCTGATCCTTCACCTCTATGGTTGCTGTACCTGGACTGATCGTATCCCATCCTCTGAAGCTGTGTTTCGCCCCACCCACCTCCCCAGTCCACCACCAACGTCTTGACTCCCTCACCACAAGAAGAGAGGCATCTTACCACAGAGTCATTATGCCAAAGAACTAGTTGCCATGCTGCCATGCCATAGAATTAGTTGCCATGCCATTTCATGCCATAGAACTAATCGCCATGCCATTTGTGAATAAAGCTTGCTTGTTAGATTTTACCCACTGGTCTCTCATGATTGAAATGGTTTCAGGACCATGATAACGAGCCAATTTTCTCCTCTAATGAGAATGAGTACACAGACAGCCTCTATAAAGGTGATTTTGTTTATGTTGAATTTATGCTGTATGGTAAGAAGACAGGACAGTTTATAATATATTTGTATTATATATATTATTATATTTTATAATTTATAATTTCAAAATCAGTTGCCAAACTTACTCTTCTCTAACTTCTCTGCCTTATTCTGAATATCTGTGTCATCCGTATTCAAACTTTACCCCCCGCCCCCTTTTGCAGCTCATTACTGTAAAATATATTTGTCATCATTAGTGAATGTTTGAAAGGTATTGCACAGGATTTTCTTTGCAGACTGTGATTGCACCTACTGAGCAACTGAACACCCACTATATAATCATAGGCAGGGCAGGGTGGATAGTTTTGTGAATGTTTCCACATTTCCTTCCTGCCCCGACCAGTATCAGTCATAAACAACAATACTGAGCCACCTCTGACACTGCTAAATCAGATTTGACATTGTTTGATATAGCGCAGGCCCAAACATGTGTGTCACTCTAATGCATCTGTCATTATTACTTCTGCCTCCAACACAGTGTGTTCCTCCTTCTCTATATGATTTCAATATTTAATACAATCGACTGCCTTTTGGAAAAGCCATCGGAGGGAGGATCATCTACTGTGACTCTCAATGTTTCTTAGTTTCTTCTAGCAAATTAAGTAGTCCTTCATTCAACAGCTGCTACAGCTCCCTATGCTGCAGCAGCTGACTCGGCTCCGGCTCCGATAGATAGATAGATAGATAGATAGATAGATAGATAGATAGATAGATAGATAGATAGATAGATAGATAGATAGATAGATAGATAGATACAGTAGATAGATAGATAGATAGATAGATAGATAGATAGATAGATAGATAGATAGATAGATAGATAGATAGATAGATAGATAGATAGATAGATACAGTAGATAGATAGATAGATAGATAGATAGATAGATAGATAGATAGATAGATAGATAGATAGATAGATAGATAGATAGATAGATACAGTAGATAGATAGATAGATAGATAGATAGATAGATAGATAGATAGATAGATAGATAGATACAGTAGATAGATAGATAGATAGATAGATAGATAGATAGATAGATAGATAGATAGATAGATAGATAGATAGATAGATAGATAGATAGTCCCCTCTCTCGCCCTGGGCAGAATAGGTCTATTTCTAATGACTGCCAAAAACAACATACAGACAGGTGACGGGGGATTGGTGGTGCGAGGCGAAAACAACACATTTCCTGGTTATGTTTAGGCAAGTAAAACAAATTGGGTTGGGTTTGCAACTCGGATAGGATAGACTATGGGACATTTTCCTGGGACATCACAGTGTCTGCAGTATAAAAGTAAAAAGAACAACAGTATAAAAAAAACAAAGACATTCATCCATGCCCATCTACATCAGAAGAAGTGCATACATGGTAGATAGCAACAGTGATCAACAGGCTGGCATACCCATATTCCAGCCTAGATGCTGCTAAGGACTTTAATGGACAGGGGGACAAATGAATGTTTGAAGCGACTGTGCCTACTTAGGGGATGCCTGATGATGGCATAGGCATTGTGACATCATCAGTGATGTCATAAGAGCAATTGTGATGTCATCAGTGATGTGAAGTTGTGCCCTCTTCAGTTTGTGACATCATCAGTGATGTCATAAGAGCAGGTGAGCCCGCACAGCGGGCGAGCTGCAGGGCGGGCGAGCCCGTGCAGCAGGCTAGGAATCGAGCGCGCGAGATGCATCGTTTAACATAAGCCCCGGATGGCAGTGTCATCAGAAGATTTAACAATAGGTTTTCACTATGGCTGGTACATAAAAACAACGTTGTTAATGGTTGATTGTTGATCAGTTAGACACTAGACCCATTCTCTGAATGTTGAGACATACATGTGATGAAGAGCTATACATAAAAAAGAGCTTGAAATTGCCTTGAGCAATAGTTACTAACCAGTTTCACCACGTGTCATGATTTCGTAGCTGGCGACCATTCTGACCACATCCTGTCTCCACGGGTCGATCTGTAGAGCGAAACAGGATGTGAGGTCACGTCATCAGGATGGTCTACCAGGGTAACATAATCATAATGTGTCTGGTAACATATCATCGGTTCCATCATAAATGAATATAAAATTATCCAAATGTCTAAATGCAAGTTTGGTTTCTTACTATCCAGCACCACACCATGTTCCTCATCTAATTCAAATCTATTGTTGCAGCTGACAATTTTGAGCACCTGCATGTTACAGTATACGTATGTGCCAAACCAAGTGTTAGAAAGGACTGGCCGTGTTCTGCGCAGAGGCAATCAGTTGTCTTTGCCAAAAACCAGAACAAATAGACTGAGAAACTCCACTAGCTCTTGTGGCGTCAGGCTTTTTAATGGGCTGTAGTTAAGCATTGATTGTATTTTTGATGTTGGGGTTTGTTTTAATAATGCATAATGTATGTGTATTTTTTATTGTTTTTTTTCAAGTGTACATTCTGCATAATTCAATCATGTATTGCAAGCCAGAATGATTAAACTCAAACTCAGACTCAAACTCAGTTATAATTCAATATTCAAATGATACATCATCCAGGGTGGAAAAGTTTTTCTGTGCAATCAGTCAGGCGTGTACAACCAATGTAACCCAGTGTATGAATCATATCCCGTCAACATCATTGCTGTTTCCCAACAGCAATGAGATTAGTTAGGTCTTAAACATGCACTGTGGACAATTAATAGGATTATCCCCTAAATAATTTCATGATTTGTTACACCATTAGAGCAAATAGAAAATGGCAACACCTTTGATAGCTGATTGGACGACTGAGGGCAGACATTTTCTTTATAAAGTAGACATGGACATATCTCACGGCAAGATCACCACCAGACGCTCAACGTGACAACATTACCATTATTCTTTGACTCAAGGTAAGATTTTTATCAATGGAGACTATTCACTTTCAGAATTATATCCTTCAGCTCATACAAATGAATTAACTGCTATTTTCTCTTCTTCTGTAGAGAGGATTCTAGTGTACTTCAGCTATGAAACTGCTGGTCCTGGCTATGTGCTTCATAGCACTAAGTTCCTCCTTCCCTGTGAGTTTACATGTCAACAAATATTCACAGCAACCATGTATCATAGGTTGTGTAGTTGTGTCATTAACAGGCTTGTATTAGGTTGAATGTTGCTTACATTGCTTATAATATGAAAATTGTTCATTTCTAAAGGTTTCTGAGGAGAAGGAGGACCGGGTGAAACGCTCAGACAGTAACAGTAATGAGGTCAGCTGGGCACAAGATTTTCTTAAAAAGTCTACCTATTGATTAATTATCTATTCTGTAGCCCACCATAATCTTTTGTGAATAATAATAATGTTTTCTTCACAATGTTTTCCAGATTCCCCGATTTTTTGGAGGTTTTAGACCTCAGTTCGGCAGGCAACCTCAGTTTCCATCATTCGGTACGCAGCCTCAGTTCCCGTTCTTCCCCAACACCAATCAAAACAACCAAAACCAAGCCCTGATGGCGTTACTGCCGCTGCTGCTGGCACAACTTGCCACCCCTGCTGCTGCTGCTCCTGCTGCAGGAGGTGCTGCTGCCGGAGGAGGATAATGATGGATGAAATCCATGATGGGAAAAATGCAGAAAATGGGGAAATGGAAAATCATACTTCAAAGCTTGTTTGAACTTCGACGTGAGAGACGTGTTAAGAAAATGTGACTTCTGTAACTGAAATTGAAAAACACATCAGTACAAATAAATCAATGAATCTATAAAAGGATGTTGTTGTTTTTCTCCCTTTTTTCATCCCTTACTTCACTCCACACTCCCTTATGCCTATTAGGCCTGTTTAGAATTAATGAACACAGTAAGGGTCTCTTTCTCAATTCAATTCAAATAAATTCAAAGGGGCTTTTATTGGCATGGGAAACATATGTTTACATTGCCAAAGCAAGTGTGAAATAAAAACAAACTAAATAATATGTACAATTAAAGCTAAACTGGAATCAAAAGTTTTGCTTCAATTGTACGTGTTAAAGCGGTGCAGGTCCGACCCTTCTCCTCCACCCCCCTCTCCCCTCTCTCTGACAATGTGTGTGCGTGCGCGTGTAGTAGCCAAAGTCTCTCCAATGAGGAAATTAATTCTCAAGTCATTTCCAGACGGGAGGTGGGGGGCCTTTTAGCATGCTGCTTGGCTAATCCAGGGAGCATCTAAAGAGCGGAGCCTTCAGCACTTATGACAAGTGTGTTCCTACCTGAAATATATATACACATCAATCACAATCATCCTATAATGAGAATGCAAAGTCTCTCTGCATGAGTGAGCAGATACTGTGTCCGGACACAGCTATGCAATTTTACGTGCAATCACACTGAATCTTTCAGGAAGTGTAAAGAGCACCCCTGTGGGTGACCTAACGAAGCCGGATTTTTGAATTAGGTAATTAGGGCAGACCAAAATGGGCATAAAGGCTAATTAGTGGCCAAAATGAATCAACACAGGTTCAGCACCATGGAGAGCTCCATTTGTTAGTGACTGATGGAGCACACCTGAGGGGAGTTGGAATCAGCCAGGGAAATGGACTATGAAAACCCTCTAGGGAGAGAGGAGCGGCTGCATGTCAACTCAGGTATTCTGCTAGTACAAAGGAAAAATAGAAGGTACTGTATTAGTATACGTTAGTTCTCCTGTCTCAGGTTTTCACAGGATTTTATATACAGTAAATGGCAGCTAGTGTGGCAGACTCACTTTTCCCTCCAAGAATATAGAAGAGTTTTCTGTCGGGGAGAAGTTCTTCAAAAATACACACATTTGGAATTTGGAGAAATATTTCTCTGACATTTTCATACGGTGGAGTTCAGAAGGAAGTGCATCACTGTATCTGCTGTGCCTTCTAGCAGAGTGAACACAGCCTCTCTCTCTCTCTGTGTCTCTCTCCCTGCATCTCTCTCTCTCTCTCTCTCTCTCTCTCTCTAACACAGATATGATCATTGTTTTGCAGTGCTTACAATTTTAAATTGTAAATGTTTCCATTATCTACTGTAACTGAAAACTACTGCATGATGACAAGGCTGAGCCCTCATCTTTACACTCAGACATTACAGCAGTTTTGGCAGGGAAAATGCTTCCCAAGCAGACTGTGTGAAAAATCAAAGAGTCTCTAGCTATGCGAAGATGACAAGGGCGTTGAGTGCACATGTGATGCTTATGTAACTCAGCTGTGAACCAATCCGCTGCAAATACGGTCTGTCTGTTCCCCCAGTCCAGGAAGTCCTGAGGAGTGATCTCTCTCTCTTACTATGGATCTCAGAGGGATCTCTGTTATCATCGGAAACAAGATGGAACACGCCTTGATATGCACAACAATCAGTATGTATCTTATAGCTATACCAAACCACATAGATCATGCTGAAATACATCTAAATCTTAATCATATAGTTTTCCATGCCTTTCTTGTCTCTATGCTAATTACTACTTATGTAGTTCTAGGTTTTTCTATCCTGCCAAGTCATGCCCAAGGTGGGTACTGAATCAGTCTATGTGTGTGCCAACCTTTTGCTATTCTAAAATGTTTGCTTTGTGCAAAGCTAACTTTTACTTGTGTTTTACATCACAGAGAGACCCAAACCTGTCCTGACCCTGCACCATAACTTTTCTGATATATACGAAGGGGAAACGGTCACACTCAGATGCAACCTACAGGGTGGAAACGTGAACGACTGGGGCTACAAATGGTTTCAGGACGGTGATCAGGAGCCAATTTTCTCCTCTAATGAGAATGAGTACACAGACAGCCTCTATAAAGGTGATTTTGCTTATGTTGACTTTATGCTGTATGGTAAGAAGACAGGAAATTTCAGCTGCGTGGCTATACGGAAGAGCGACATGCAGCAGTCCCAAGTGAGCGATCCAATTGAGCTAACTGTATACGGTGAGTTTATCATTTCTTTGTCATGTGATGATAACCGTTATGACTCATTCATTGGATGCGGAACTGGACATAGTTTTGAAAATTACACTTGAATTACCACCCTTACAGAAAAAACGCGAGGTTCACACGTGTCCACGTGTTAAATTTCACATGTGAAACCCATGGGAAGCGTGTGGAAAACATGTTATCACAGGTTATTGTTGAGGATCATTTATATGATGTATAAATACATGACGAAATGATAGGACAAACGCTCTCGCAGCAGTGAAGATGAAATCTGTTGATTTATAACCACACATGAGTATTTATACTAAACTGAACCAAGGCTCGCACGCAAAGCCCAAGTTCACACAATGAAAGGAAACCACACCACCTAGCTAATCGTCCCTCAGGGAACTTGTTGTTGACCACTTTTTTTTTTAACCTAGAAACGATTTCACCTATTCCATGCGTGAGTCATGCAAAAAATCCCCTACATTATAACATGTGATAACATGTTTTGCCACATGTTGTATAGCAACATGTTCTCCACATGTGGAGCACATGTGGAAAACAGCATTTACATGGGTTTCACATGTAATCACATAGGTTTCACACATTTCACATGTGAAAATATTCCAAAACCACATGCTTCCCATGGGCAAAACACACACATGTTCACGTGTTCCACATGTTTTAATGTGAAATTTAACGTTTTCACATGTGATCACATGTGCAATGTGCAAAATCACATGTGATTTGGCACATGTGAAGTTCATGTGGCTTTTCTGTATGGGTAGTACTGCAGTTTTGGGGAAAGGTTATTTAATGCCACATTCCATTTGCACTGGGAACTTGGAATTTCCCAGTTCAAAGGTCACTCGAGACCTCACTCGAACTGGGATTTCCTACTTAGAAAGTCGGGGGATTAACCCTGACCTCATAATCCAAGATGGCAGCTCCTGCATCAACAGTAGTGAAAGCTGTAGTAATACACTGTAGTACTGTCTAACTTCTGTCTGTGGACATGTTGCTACAGTGTTTGTATGCTCAAAATACTACATAATGTATTGTTATCAACCGTTATTGCTAACAATGGCTAGCCAGGCTTGAGCTAACCCTGGCATGGTTTTCCGACTGTTTTACTGGAACACAGTCAACTCGGGTGGGTGTGATGTCACTCAGCTGATATTCCTAGTTCCCAGTGCAAATGGAACACGTAATAAGTCATACTAAAGGGTAAATTATGTTTTCCTCTACAATAGCAGCAACACCGTACACTGAGCTGACTGCCTCTTCTTCACGGTGGGTGAGGGTTGGAGACTCAGCCACCCTGATCTGTGCAGTTGACCGTTCATCAAAAGGTTGGAAGTACTACTGGTACAGGGCCGTCCCCTACAAAGACGGGTTACCCTCACCATCAGCACTCGACAAGTCCTACTCTCTGGAGATGCTGCCAGGCAGCCAGCATGGGGCTGGTGGTTCTCTGTCCTTCAGCCCTGTCGGTCTGAATCACATACAAGCATATGTGTGTAGAGGTGGGAGAGGAGATCCACAACATTATTCCAAGTACAGCTTACCTGGGCTTCTTTGGGTGTCAGGTGAGTTGGTCTACTGTACAAAGACACATTTAAGACACACGTGTGTGTGTGTGCGCGCACACATAGTAACTAAGCACTTTTACTCGAATACTGTACTTAAATACAATTTTGAGGTACATGTACTTGTACTTAGGCTACTTGAGTATTACCATTTTATGCTAATTTACACTTCTAGTCCATGTATAGATTAATGTACACTAGAATAAAATAGTGGAACTGAGCCCCACCTTTTTCAGCTGCAACATTAAAGGGATAGTTAGATTTTTTGATGTGGGGTTGTATAGGTAGGCTCCTTGCCGACAGTCAGTGTACTACATGCAGTAGAATGCAGCCGGCATAGTCCCAGTTTGGAGAAATGGGGACCAGCTGCATCAGGCAAGTAGAGCTGTCTGCTGTATGAGTGTGAACACGCCACGAGCAAAAACGTAAAAACAGAAATAACAGGGGGGAGGGGGGAGATTGCTGTGTTTAATTTTTCGGACCACGGTCGATTTTCCAGAAATTTGTGTCCGACCTATAGGCTACACATCTGTTGCTGTAATTGCCAGGTGGATCAAAATTCACATTGCAATTTTGTGCTGTATATTTGCATCGCTCTTGGGTGTGTAACAGCTTTAATGCATCAATAATTATAATTCAATAATATAATACTGTTTTATTCTGAAATGGGCCAGTCTGCATAATGAGTAGTTTTACTTTTTAATGCTAACACCAGCTGGCGCTGCAGCTCACATACACAGCTCGGCTGCTGCGTGGCCTCGCCCGCAGCTTGGCTGCTGCGCGGCCTCACCTGCTCTATTGGCATGCACAGCTCAACTTCACATCACTGATGATGTCATAGACATTGTGACATCATCAGTGATGTCAGAATAGCTCGAGTGTAACCAAAAACCACAATATCAGTGCCTATGACATCACAGTGCCTATGACATCATCAGTGATGTCATAACATGATCTGCTCTTATGACATCACTATGACATCATCAGTGGGACAAAAATTGAAACAGAGAACAAACAGAGATCGCCCACTTGCACCTTATATATAGATTTTTAGTGCAGGACTTTTACTGCACTTTTACTGACTTTTACTTTTACAGGTTCCTCTCCATCAGCCACTTTGAGAGTCAGTCCTAATAAAGTGCAGCATTCCTCCAGTGAGGCTTTCTCAGTGAGCTGTGAGGAACATGGGAATTCCACAGGCTGGAAAGTGAAGAGATTCACATCGACCCAAGGCCAGTCAGAGTGTGGAGCTGGCTGGGGAACAGTGACGGGATCCTCTTGCTACATCAACACATCCACTTGGCAGTCTGTTAGAGCCGTCTACTGGTGCCAGTCTGACTCAGGAGAATACACCGATGCGGCCAACATCTCTCAGTTGAGTAAGTGCAATCTCTGAAATGCTTGATTTTGCTTTCTTTCATTTTGGATTTTGTTTTCTAAACATTTGTGACACAATTTGCAAAGTTTTATGTGATTTGTTTGCAGTAAATCTGTGGGAATTGACAAAAATTGCAAGTTGAAGAAAAAAATTGCGAAGCTACTACTTGATGGTAACTTTTCTCAAAAATGTAAAAAAAAGTAAAAAAAAAAAAAGTGTAGTTTGCCAAATTATGTGCTTTTTTTCCCCAGTAAAATTGCGATAACTGGCAAACACTGCAGGTTGAGGAATCTGTTTTGACGTTTTTGCGGATAGATTGCAAGTCTTTTGAAAAAGTTGCAAGCCGCCGCAAACATTGCATTAATTGTGATCACAAAATCACATATTTCCTGGACTGACCGCCAAATACAAACAGAAGAGGTGGCCATAGCTTTTATTTCAACTTGAGTTAACCAGACTGCTGATGTGTTTGTGCAGCGAGGTCTGTGATTCTAGAGAGCCCGGTCCTGCCAGTGCCTGAAGGATCCTCAGTGAAGCTGGCCTGTAGATATGCAACACGGCCCGATCACCTCGGCGCCGAGTTCTACAGAGACGACTCGCTCGTCAGCTGGGAGAGCACAGGCCAGATGATCATCCGTAGTGTGTCGCCGTCCGACGAGGGCAGCTACCGCTGCGAACACCCTGTCCTAGGAGAATCACGATCAAGCTGGTTATCAGTGAGAGGTGACACATGAGAAATGGCTGAACTCTTTGATTGCTGGTACAATGACTTCAAGCCATCATTCCACAGTCGCTTCAGCAAGCAAAGTGTATAAATGAACATGAATCTGTGTCCCAGTCTCACTCATTCACATGGTTTATATAGTTCATTACAAAAAACTAAATTGCCCCCCCCCCCTTTTCCTGCCCCAACCATTATCAGTCATAAACAATCAGCGTTGGGCAAGTTACTGAAAATGTGTTATTAGTTACAGTTTTGCTAGTTACGTCTCAAAAGGTAATTGAATTATTTTACAAATTACTGCATAATAAAAGTAATTACTTACTAGGGAATTAAGTAGCCTCGACGCCTCAGACTCAGCCTTCATTCGGAGTCTCACAGTATCAACCCCAGAGGCAGTTGTGGTCCCCGCTTCAAATAGCTGCACATCTTCACTAACGTACCGATCACAATGAAACAAGTACATGTACATACCTCCTGCACAAAGTTGTTATCTTGTGAGCATGCTCCTGGGTTTCCCCACATATTGCGTAGTTTCCAAAACCGAGCTCTTATTCACATGCCAGAGCATGTCATTTCTGCTTTTCCATTTAAAAGGGGCCGTTGCTGTTCTTCTGCTTCCCAGCGGGGAAACAGCGCCATCTCTGTTATGTCTATGGGTGGAAACCCGTAATTACACATCCAGAAAACGCGACAAACAAACGGGGCTGTTGGAGCATTTTTGCTGGGCAGGGAAGCGGCGGCGTCTCTCCCTGGTCTAGGTCCAATGATCATAAACCGGATAATCCTCTGAGGTTGTCCGCTTTCACGTCCTAAAGTAACTGTAACTAGTAACTAGTAATTTAAAGAGTGTGGTGCAGGTTAAAACAATTCAGAATTGTTGGGCTCATGATTAGTACGAAAAAGAAAAGAAAAACAATCACAGGCCCCCAGGGTAGAAATATGGAGGAAAAGGTGGCATTCTAAATGGGCATGTGACGTTCTGCTGGGTCTGACACAGGGATGCAAAGTCATGGAGAGTGAAAAAGGTGACAGATACCAGCACAGACATAAAACCACTCAGAAATCCTCATATGTTTGGGATGAAAAAGCTGACTGTCATCTAAATGTGACTAGTTTGCATCCCTGTGACATCACAAGAGGGAATTCCATGAAATGGAGTGCCCCCTGCAGGTTACAAAAGCTAGTCTAAAATAAATGCAGCTATGTGTGATAAAAAAATAAAATCCCATTGCTATACCCCTTCCACATATTAATGCAATGTGGTCTCCAACCTGCATCATGCTCTTTAAATTTTAATAATTGAGTTATTAAATTGGAAAAAGTAATTAAGATTACTGGTTCAAAAAGTAGTGGAATTACAGTAGCCTAACTACTTACTGCCAACACTGTAAGCAATAACACTGAGCCCCCCCGACACTCCTGAATGAGATTTGGCATGGTTTCATAGCACAAGCCCAAAAAGATGGGTCAATAAAGCATCTGTCATTATTTCTATGAAATCATTCATGACTTTCCTCTTTTAGCTTCCTCTGTGTCTCATCACCTATCACAAGCTTCCATCCCCTGGCTGCTGTGTGCTCTACACATGCTGTGGCATTTCAACCAGCCATGAGACAAAGGGATGAGTAAGTACTCTAATGCTGAACGCTCATGACAGGAGCACAAATGGCACATACATGTATACATATCACAGCATTTATGGTTCTATTTCCCTCCACAGCAGTCTCATCTAAAGAAGATGAGAGGCCAGAATCCTGCTGTGTTTTGCCGACGGAGCGTCTGAGTTTGCACTCTCAATCGAGCAGTATTTTAGGTATGATAGGCAACTCTGCTTTTCAGGATAGTGAAAGTGTGTGGGGAGGGGGTAAAACATTTAATTAAAAATAAAATAAAGGAATGCAAAACTTTTGGTAAGTATGTTAGAGAATACAGTATTAATGATATTACCATAAAATGTTTTTTTTTTACCCCGAGATCACACACACCTTTGCCTTCGCAAAATGGCCACCATCCATGTTTTCAGTTCAATTAGCCTATTTCACATCCCACCCAAATCAGCCATTTTGTGTCTAAAACGCAGGAAGTAACACGATATAAAAATGAGACGGCATGCACTGATATAAATTGTGTATACAATTTATATCAGTGCATGGATAGAAAATAAAATAGACGTGGATTTCATTTGAAGATGACACCAAGTCAGCACTGGCAAGAATTATCGCAGCCACTGCCCGCGCCTGCAGATTTTCACTCTACAACATCCGTAGGATTCGGTCCTGTCTCTCAATAGAGGCGACTCAACTCCTGGTCCAGGCATTGGTTCTCTCCCGCATGGATTATTGCAATGTTCTGTTGGCAGGGTTACCTGCTTCTGCTATTCGACCTCTTCAATTAATTCAAAACTCTGCAGCCCGTCTGGTATATAACCTGCCCAAATTCTCTCACGTCACTCACCTCCTCCATAAACTCCACTGGCTTCCCATTCTTTCACGCATCAGATTCAAGTCTCTGGTACTGGCTTACAGGGCACTCCACCGGTCAGCCCCTATATATCTACAGTCCATGGTCAAGCTCCAACCACTGCATAGCTCTCTCCGTACCTCCACCCGTCCTGTCCGTCTAGCCCCTCCATCAATCTGCGGACCTGGGGGTCGCTCATCTAGATCCCGACTCTTTTCCTCTTTAGCGCCAAAATGGTGGAATGAGCTCCCCCTTTCGGTCAGTTCAGCTGAAACACTGCCTATTTTCCGTCGGAGACTTAAGACTCACCTATTTGGACTATATTTTGGCCCTTCCGGATCAGACCTTTCAGTAGTGCTTATTGTTTGCTGTGTCTTTATAAGTGATATTTTTATAAGTATTTGTTGTTTTTTACCTTGTTCATTGCTGGATATATTGTTCTGTATTGTTGCTGATAATGTGTATTCTTTGATTGTATATTGTACTGCACTGTATTGTATTGCATTGTAAGTCGCTTTGGACAAAAGCGTCTGCTAAATGACATAAAGTAAAGTAAGAATTACCGTAGCATCTGGTGTGCTGCCAAGACCTCCTTACAGGCTATTGATCAGGGCTCGGCAATTGTTTTTCCTGGGGGGCCACATGAGAAAGCCATATTGTTGCCGGGGACCAAATAAATATTGTCATGCTCTAATTGTATCACTAGATTCAATTATAGAAGAAATACTGGGCCCTTATTCTTCAGCATTTCTTATATTGAAAATCACTCCAAATAGCAAATTTAGGTCATCTAATTTTTATTTTTTATTTTATTTTATTTTTTAAGTAAAATGGTGTGGTTTGTCTTAGACCTATAGAAAAAGGGCTTGCGACACAGTTTCTTTTTTGCTCCCGTGGACAACATCTAATTTAGACAGAGACAAACAGCAACCACAAAGAAATAGATACTGTAGGAACAAGGAATAAGTGAATATGAGAATATAAGAATGTCAATATATGCAGCACAGAGGCCCCTCACAGGTAAGGTCTGATATCAAACTCTTCATTGAGTCCAATGGGTGCCATGGTGTTCAGAAAGTGGATGTTACCACCCCCGTCTTGGAACATTGACTTGTTCTATGCCTAAATATCTGAGTGGTATCCTATTTCTTTGTTGTTGCTTTTCCTGGAGAAAGAATTGGACTCAAGGATACAGTATATAGTCTTGTAAAATATTCTTAAAAATGTCCTTGAAAAATATTCATATGTACATACTAGTGTTTTGAAACTTTGAAACTGTCTTTGTCAAGAATAAGAAAAAACACAATGTATTTGATGTGTCTTGCCTTAGTATAGGCTACTAACAAGTATTGACTAATTGAATCTTCTCATACATATATACATTTTTGATATGTACACCTTTTCGTTATATTTAGAAGTTTGTTCTTAGATAACACTTCCTCTTTAAAGTGAGCCTGGGTCTACCTCCAAGCCAGTAGGCGGTGGTATGTACCCCCATGTACCTGTACCTATAAAAACACTTCCTGAAATGTATGTGCTTCACATGACACTGACGAAGATCCATATCGGATCGAAACGGTTTGTCTCTGTCTAAATTAAATGTGGTCCACGCGAGCAAAAAAGAAACTGTGTCGCGAGCCCTTTTTCTAGTTTGATTTTCTGTATTACAGTTTGGCTCAGCACCAAGAAGTGGATGTGCGTAAGTTCCTTATCACTTGTCTTAGACCTACCTGGCCAGGCAGAAGCAGCATGAGGACCAGTTCTGGATAATGCCCGCAAAATGCCCAGGTCCGCTATTGATGGATAAATTCATAGAAAGCCTATTGCCCGGATGTCAATTTTATTATTATTATTATTATTATTATTACTATTATTATCATTATTATTATCAGAAAGAGATCATTCAATCCAGTCTTTGATATATTAAGCATGTAAAAAATATTGTCTTGCTGTGATAGGGCTCCATTACAGCTGATTAAATTCTACTATTCAAACCATGGTCCTCTGTCTGCTTTATTTGGGTTTCCATATCAATGTTGCATTTTAATCTGTGATTTAACCCTGTCTGTCTATGCTTGTTTATATCTCTGTCTCACTAATTGCCTCCTGGCCTCTTGTGCTGATTGTCTTTTGTGTTTGGTGAGCCAAAGACAATTTTCCACCTCGGTGGACAATAAAGTTATATTCAATTCAATTCAATTCAATTCATGGTCTCTCTTGAAAACATGAAATCTCAGGATAGTCAAAGACATGTGATCAGTAGTATTCCATGACAGCTTTCAAGGAAGTAAAATAGACCACAGTAAACAAGATGATTACAACATGAGGAAGGTGTCTGGAAGGATTAGGCAAGTATTGCTCCGCCTGTGGAAATATGACAGTATAAGTACAAAAGTATTAAACTGATAGATTATTGTTTTGCAAGTCACCCACATAGACTTGAAATTCACCTCCGAATGTAATTAACTGAAAAATGTGTGTGTGTGTGTGTGTGTGTGTGTGTGTGTGTGTGTGTGTGTGTGTGTGTGTGTGTGTGTGTGTGTGTGTGTGTGTGTGTGTGTGTGTGTGTGTGTGTGTGTGTGTGTGTGTCTGTGTCTGTGTCTGTGTGTGTGTGTGTGTGTGTAGGTGTGTGTGCGCATATTGCTGTAATAATTAGTCATAGCGGTCAATTCAGCTAAACACTCGACATGTGTCAGGATTACAGCTGGTGAACTTTAAAGTTACTACAAAACAGTTAACTTGGCCAATGTAATTGTGTTCACGCCTATTTTGTTTCTGTCTGCGGAGGAGGTTGCCATGAGATGAACCACATGTGAGCTGAAGTAACATGTTGAAAGCTGGACAGCAGGAATACTTAGACCTATACCATTCAACATCTAATGGAGCTTTCCTAAAGGAGCAGCTTGAAGGTACAGTATAGGCCTACATAAACTCCTCTTTATTATCAAGCTGTTAATATTATTTTGGCCTGCTGAGGACATGAGTACTATAGCACTACTAACCATCAAATGATTTGTCCTTCAGATTCAAGTACATGATGAATTTCAATCTTCTGGTGCTTTTCCTCTTCATCAGTAGCCCTATGGCTGTAAGTATAAAAGAACCAAAACCTACAGTACTTTCCCATTGCCTTTCCTTGTCTTTCTTTTTGGTACATTTGTGAATTATTATGATGATTATTATGATTATGATTATGATTATTATGATTATGATTATGTTTTTTTTTTGTATTATTAGTATTAGTATTATCATTATTAGCATTTTGGGGGGGGGGGGGGGTATTTGGATCTTTCATCTTGAACTCTTCTAACACACGACCAACCAACCATTTCCTTTCTTGCAGACTTCCAGTCATCACTACAGCAGCGAGGAGGTAAGAACAAAAATAATTCCCTTAATTTGTCAAGCAATTAGTTCATGTCAAACCTCACAGTAGATTGATGATTTGTATATCTTGTTGCAGGGATTCTATCATGTGTACCCAGTAAGCTACCCTTGGTTTCGGCCTAGACCCCCTCCCCGGCCTTTCTTCCCTTTCTGGCTCCTGTTTCCCATGCCGGGTCCTGCTCCTCCTCCCGGTCCGGTCCCACAGCCCACCCCGGTGCCGGCCACCCCGGCCCCAGCCACCCCCGGCCGAGGAGATAATAATTAACCATATTGATCTGAGTGCAAGAACAGCAGACACACTGGAAGTCAATCAGCTTGAATTCTCCGACAACAGAATGGGTATTATTCAGTGATGATTTATGGAAAGATACAATGTGTTTTGCTGTGTGTGCATGGCAAGCATTTCACTCTGGGATAAACAAAGCATCTATCTATCTATCTATCTATCTATCTATCTATCTATCTATCTATCTATCTATCTATCTATCTATCTATCTATATGGTTAATGTTAATTGTGTCAGTTGCCAGATGAAAAATGTGTTTATCGAAGCTCTAAATGTCAGCATGTTGAACTTCTGTTTGTTTTTGGTTTGTGGTTTGTTTTTTTGTTTTTTGTAATGTATTCAGTGTTTATGTGTTTTTATAGTGTTTGTGTTTATTTGCATGTTTTCAGTATTGGTTTGGAACTATGCCACATTCTTGCATATATGCTGCTGCTGAATAATTTCATATTAATCAAATTTTCATAGGCTATTTCTTCTGTTTTAATCACCAAGTGTTTTGCACATGTAAAATTGCCAGGGCATAATTATGAGTTTATCCCAAGGCTGGTGTGTGGAAGGTGGGGAGACACCTGTGGGAAGATGCTGACGGCACTGAGTATGCACACACACCCTGCAATCCCTCCACCTTAAGCAAGGGATTAGCCTTGAGTCTGTAATGCTGTATAGTTACACTGACTCAGCCACTACATGTATATGACTGCTATTCCCTTTCATTGCATTGCACTGTTAGCTGTGAGCTAGTCCACTCACTCTTTGTTGCTTTTATGAACTTATGACAAAAATATGCACTGCTGCCTTCACATTGTTATAAAAAGGTTGTTTTTTATCTGCCATTATCAAATAGCTAGATCACAGTTCTGTCATGGCAGTGCCACGGTGTATGCACAGTTACTCATTATGAATGTATCTTTATTTTCCTAAGTTTGGGCTTATTATTGTGTTGCTGGTGTGTATATTGTAAATAAATAGAACCTGGCAAACTAAACCAACCAAACCACACCCTGAAGTATCCATTCTTTTAGCCTATTAGGCAGAGATGGGCAAATTTGAATGACATGTTTGCATTTAATTCCCTTTGAGTATTTTAGGATTTGTTTTTAGAATGGCAAGATTGAAGAAAATAAGATGTAATTGGTATGAGTAGTTTTGAAGAGGCAGTATTGTTGTATATTAAAATATTCAAATTCAAATGTTTTTATGATCTGCCACCATGATACACGGTGCAGGGCATTATGTCATCATAGTGGCGTCTGCTTGTCTGTGTGTCTGTCACGCACGCACGCACGCACGCACGCACGCACACACACACACACACACACACACACACACACACTCCCTCTCTCTCTCTCTCTCTCTCTCTCTCTCTCTCTCTCTCTCTCTCTCTCTCTCTCTCTCTCTCTCTCTCTCTCTCTCTCTCTCTCTCTCTCTCTCTCTCTCTCTCTCTCTCTCTCTCTCTCTCTCTCTCTCTCTCTAGTGAACACAAACTCAAGAACAACATGATAGAAACTTCATATTTCACCACAGGTTCCCCCATGGAGATGACATGAATGCATTCTGGAGCACCTCGCTATACCCTTGATAATTAATGCATTAATTAAATATATCCTTATTAACATAATATTTTATTATGGTAAAACAATAGGCAACTCAAGTGCCTCTAGATTACATTTGTATCAATTAGGCCTATCAAATTCAGATTTCATACACTTTATTTTCAGACAAAAAAAGACCCCTGGTCATATTATTTTTTTCTATATTGTTTTCTATTATTACACTAAGTTGAATCCCCTTTTATTTTGTATTATCAGGGACCAGGAAGTATTTGTTGACTGGATGTCCTTTTTTGATTGTCACTTTATTTAGCCTAATTCATTTTGAGTGGTACTTTTAATTTGAAACCTGAGATAGTGTGGAATGTACTTTTGGTTTGAAAATGTTATTTTTAAATCTTATCTTTTAACACATTTGATGCAGGAGGCCTGGCAGAAGTCAATCCCAGACCACCAGGGGGCAGCATGTGGCTAGAGGCAAGAGACATTGGCTGAGTTTCCCAACAAAGAAGCTTCTTAAGAGTTAAGAAGCTTCTTAAGGAGTTAAGAAGCTTCTTAAGGAGTTAAGAAGGCTCCAAAGAAGTGTTTCCCAAACGCCTTCTTAACAGTCGAGAAAAATAAAAAAAATAGAAGGCTCTTAAGAAGCATCTTAACTGGAGCGGCTCACTTGATGGCACTCTGAGCCCAGCAGTGGGCCACGACTCAGTGGTTGAGAAACACTGTTAACACCTAATAATGGTCATGTTAAACTTTATTAAACATTATTTATTTCAGACATGGACTGCAGTTCAAATTGCTTTATATACACAGCATACAACAAAACAGAGAAACACTACAGAATTTAAGCGACCTTGGGTTCTGTGAAAGGTGCTATATAAATCCACAACATTATAAAAGGAATTCATTCTGATTAGAGAAATATAGCCTACGGTAAAACATTTAAAACACAAGTAACCATACATACAGGGGAGATTTTCAAGTGTTCCCCAATTTTAAACACTAAAGGGTGCATGAAAGAAAGGAAAAAGGGAAAAACACAAGAGGAACAGTGGACACAAGTATCTCCTTTTGCCTGACGCGGCTGGATCTGCCAGTGTTTTGTCATTAAGAAGGTGTTAAGAAGGCTCCAGACCCTTCTTACAAAACCTTCTTAACGAAAGATCATCTTAGCGCTAAGAAGCTTTTGGGAAACGCAGCCTTCTTAACGGAGGATAATTGGAAGATAATTTTAGGCTAAGAAGCAATCGGGAAACGCGTTGGCTTCGTTGGCTTCTTACGGGAGCCTTAAGAAGGGTCAAAGAAGCTTCTTAGCGCTAAGAAGCTTTTGGGAAACGCATGCCTTCGTAAAGAAGCAATTGGGAAACGCGTTTGCTTCTTAAGGGGGCCTTAAGAAGGGTTGAATTAGCTTCTTAGCGCAAAGAAGCTTTTGGGAAACCCAGCCATTACTGGATATCTGTATGTCTCTGGCTAATCTGTGTGAGAAATACAAAGTACCTAAGTTAAAATATCACATTTTAGAGGAATTTGTGCTAAATAAAAATACAAGCACTGTCTGTTTCCCCTGCAAAAACTCATCTCAGCTGAATATATTCAGCCTGAGGGTGAACAACAACTACTGCAATAAAATGACCACTCTTCACAACGTTTGACAGATCTGCAGATGGTATCATGTATCCACACATGTATAATTGGGCTAGCCTGTTACATTCCAATTGCAATAGGCTGTAGTAGGCTATACAATGTATTACATTATGGTGTCACAGCAGTCACCTCACAGTGACTCTGTGTGGAGTTTGTGTCCTCCCCATGTTTGCATGGTTTCCTCCCACAGGCTGCAGCTCAGTGGCAGGGAGGTCAAGTGGCTTGGAGGTAGGGATGTCAGTGTGCATCTGTGTATCTGTATCTGTATTAGCCCTGTGATGTACTGGTGACCTGTCTCGGGACTTTCCCTGCCTGGATGCTGGGATAAGCTGCAGCCCCTGTAACCCTGAAGCAGAATAAGTAGATGTTGTGAGACGACAGTAGATAAAGAAAATGTATCAAGTATTGTGTGATGCTTCCCCCCTCCATCTCTGCCTACAAGTACAGTAGTCTATACTGGGAAAACGAGTTGCCTTTAAGATAAGTGCTATTAAAATGAGCACAACATTCACTACGCAGTGATGAACCAATGAGAAAGCTTGTTACAGTATAGGCCCAGTGGATTGATGTCAGGGATCAAACGTGACACTTACAGTCAAAAGGGCCCACTGTGCCCTACTAGTGGCAGCAGGGCCGGCACAAGCATTTATGGGGCCCTAAGTATTTAATTTGATTGGGGGGTGGGGGTGGGGGGGTACTGCCAATAGTATTGACTGTTATTAATGCCTGATCATTCGCAAACCTACTGTAAATCTATAAACCTGTAATGGAAACATACCTTTATCTTTCTGTTTTTTCCTCATCTTCAGTTTTCTTCTTCTTTCTATTTTCTGCTCCAGAAGGATATGTCCTTTTTTGCGTTTTTTTTTGTTTTTTGTTGCTGCATCGACGCAGAGGAGAGGAATGTATACCATAACATTAATCTGATTGACTGCGCTTAGCATCAAAGGTGGGCAATATTGCGTTTTTGTATGATTACCATTGACATTATTTCAAGTGTTCTGGGGCCCCTAAGCAGGCGTGGTTTGCCCCAATTATATGCATTATTAACTCATTGAGTGCCAATGACGACAGCTGTCGTCATTTCAAATACTAACGTAGAGTGCCAAAGACGACGATTGTCGTCAATTGCGTTTTTTGACGGTGGGACGTGGATCAATCCCTGATACATCTCCTGTACAAATATTGTAGCTATTGGAGGTCTATAACCTATTTTACAGATCCATTAGGTGGCGACAGTGCTGTCCAGATGAGAGAAAGTGGAGTAAAAAACAAAGAAGAAGTCGTTGTGGAAACGGAAATCGCATCGCATCCGTATGCATCCATATGCATGAAGCATACTGTAACGTTAGCTGTGCCTGCAGCAGCCAATCTGCTGCCACAATTGAGCCCCATCCGTGTCCGCTGCGATAGCCCATCCATATGATTTAGTTGCCGACACGGCGACACCAGCGTCTTTCTCTGAAAAGTTACATTATTCTCAGCTGGCGACACGCTGTAAAAAAGCGGGGGGATGCAGCGCACTTTTCAGTGCAGATCAAACTCAGAGCAAACCGCAGCAGAGACACTCCTCCCACCACGGAGGAGGAGGAGGGGGGTGGGGCACGCAGGGCACTACAGCATACAACCATTGACAGTACACACAGACCCAGGCAGCAGCAGGCTTGATGCATAGAGAGCAAACAAGCTAGAATAGGCTATCTGATGCCCACCAGCAGTAAATCAAGACCAGCAAGAAGGTGTAGGGTCTGCGCACGCAGGGGCCAGCGCTGCTGGTTGCAGCTAAAAAATATTATTTGGCCAAACAAAATTCCTTTGTTTTCACTCTTTTATTGAAGGAAATTATTTTTGAGGTGTCATTATATCAGAAAATATTAGCTTCAGAGTCAATGATGTGCTTGAATGTTTAATTTCACAAAAGGCTCATTATCTCAGCTTCTAGAAAAAAATTGCTGTTTTTGGTTAAATCAAGCTATCTTCTCCGGCTCATAACTAAAGAACGGAAAATGGGGGATCAATAAACTTTTTTTTGCAGATGATAGAAGAGAGTCTCCTCGTTCTTTGTGCGTGTTCGGTGTTTACATAGTAATATCACACAATATTCTGTGGGCCTCGAGAAATCACTGAAAACGCTCTGAAACTCTGGCACTGGGAGCGTCCGTTCTCCAAAAGTGGCTGGCACTCAATGAGTTAATATTAATATTCATAATATTATTATGATTGCCTGAATATGAGTCTGCCCCTAGTGCTCTGGTGTCATCCCTGCACTGCACGGTCAGACGGAGCAGACAGGCATGTGTCAGCAAAACCTAAGCAGCAGGCAGCACTCAGTGACGAGGTCATAGGATTGCCCAACCCTCTGTCTGGGTTTTAGGTTGGTGAGACAGATGCGGAACATGCATGAGTGTGCACATGCAACAGTAGGCTATACCACCCGAACAACCCATTTTGGTGTCGTTTTATCTTTTTAAAATATATCTCAACACAATAAATGAATTAATCTCTCAATTGGGTATTTATCATGAGAGATTATAGAGTTTGGAATCTAGTGGTCAAAATGAATTACGGCCATGCTATGGAATTCTGGCACTTCTTAAAACTTGTTAAAATGCAAAATACACATCTGCCACTTCTTTAAACGTGTTAAAAAGCACATTCTGGTGTTATTTCATCTTTTCAAAAGATATCTTCACACAATGAATACATTAATCTCTCAAGTGGGTATTTATCATGAGATATTATAGAGTTTGGAATCCAGTGGACAAAACGACCACTTACGGGGGTCGTCGTTCTAGTAGTTATGGAATTCTGGTGTTAAGATGTGTTTGTTGTTGATTGCTTCTTGTCGTAGATCAACTTGATTACCTTCACCATTACATCTTGAAAGTGGTACATGAGGCTATACCTTGCAGTGTTTTGTTCTTATTGTTACCTGCTTTGTTCTTTATTAATCTTTCACAGTTCCTGGTTTATTTTTGGTTCATATTTTTCCAAATCTCTGGCCTTACAGTGGCCTCCAACTGTTACACCTCTCAATTTAGTGGCTTTGAATTCTATGCCTATTTTCTACCCTTCTCTATGGCCATTTTTCTTCTTCTCAGGTTTGCTGTGCGGTTGACGATAATTACAATAGTGAGACAATGACACATCAGCCACACCTAATGCTACAGCGATAACAGGAAAACCGCTAGCCCTAGCTTCTTTATGTATTTGTTCATGCATCTTTTCTAGACATCACGACATTATAATTAGATGAAAACAGACAATTTGGGGTAATCGGTGGATTGTCTATGGTTTTCCACCTCATTGCTTAGTTCACGCCGGAAGATGAGTGTGATTTTGTCTGTTGTTCTGTTGTCTGATTGGTTGTTTCTCCTCATAAGCAGTGCATAAGTCACGCTTCCCTGGCACACACTTTCATTTGGTTTAAGCGCTTCTAAGGTGGACATTGCTTGAAGGCTTTCGTTGATTTTTCTGGAAACCGATTCAAAACGTTATTGATTTGGTGAAGGTTTTGGAGATGATTGTAGCAATTATACTGTCCTGTCTTGCCATAGCGGCATCTGCAATACCAGTAAGTAGCCGGGTTTTTTCTTCTTCCAAATGTATTCTCTGTAGGCTATGCCTGGAAATAATATTTCGAATATTATTTTCTGTCTTTTCTCCCTCCATTTTGTAATTGTTGACAGTAATTCAGAAAGTGGACCCTCATTATGTGATAACTGCTGTGACTCTGATGACTTTGGGATATTTTCAGGTAAATCCCAGCATAGTTACTCCACAGCCAGCACAAGGCGGGGGGGCCCTTCCAGCTCAAAGACTTCCATCTTTGGAGACTATCAAGCAGAAACCTGAGGCTCAGGCACTGGCCCCGATTCAACCCAGTGTGCAGAAACCTGAGGCTCAGGCACTGGCCCCGATTCAACCCAGTGTGCAGCAACCCCAGCCTGGACTCCCTCAGCAGCAGCAGCCGGGACCCCAGGGTGGCCCCCAGTTCTGGCCCCCCCTGCAACACCATCCCTGGTCCCCACAGGGGGGCGGTCCAATGATCTTTCCCCTCCAGCCGAACACCAATGGACCCCAGCTTGTCCATCAGCCACCACAGCACCAGCAGCCTATGGTATTTCTTTTTTTAAATCAATCAATCAATCAATCAATCAATCAAAACTTTATTCCAGACTCAAGGTCCATATAAAAAGACATACAACACTAAAAAGAACCCCTACAGACAGTAGGGGAACAAAGCAATCATCAAATGCAGTGCAGTGTTCATAATCCAATCCAATCCAATCCAATTTTATTTATAAAGTGCTTTAAAACAACCAGAGGAGGACCAAAGTGCTGTACAGAGTACTGAAGAGCAATCAGCTAAAAACAATAAATCAATAAAATCAGATAAAATCAATGAAATTAATAAACATAATAAAAGACGTTACGTAAAATATATAAAAGCAAAAATCAATCAAATGCATAAAAACAAAATAAAAAGTATAAAATAATAGAATGCATAAAAACATAAAAGCAACTCATGGGTCATAAAATCAGCATCCTACATGGCAGCGAAGGCCAAGGAGAAAAAGTGCGTTTTGAGGAGGCCTTTAAAGTGGGACAGTGAGGAGGCCTGCCTAATCTGCAGCGGTAGGCCATTCCATAGTTTAGGAGCCATTACAGAGAAGGCGCGATCCCCTCTGAGCTTACGCCTGGTTTTAGGCACTGCCAGGAGCAGCTGGTCAGCTGACCTGAGGGAGCGGGAAGGTGCGTGAAAGTGCAGCAGCTCAGAGAGGTCGGGGGGGGCGAGGCCGTTTAGGGCTTTAAAAGCAAATAAAAGAACTTTCAAATTAATTCTAAAATGCACGGGCAGCCAGTGGAGTGAGGCTAAAATGGGGGAAATGTGCTCGTGCTTCCGTGTGCCAGTTAAAAGACGCGCATGCGGCGTTCTGTACAAGCTGGAGGCGAGCCACGGAAGATCCACTAACCCCCAACATAAAGTGCGTTACAGTAATCCAGCCGGGTGGTGACAAAGGCATGGATGACAGCCTCAAAATGCTGCCTCTGGAGCATGGGTTTTATTTTGGCGAGCTGTCTTAGTTGAAAAAAGCTGGATTTAACCAACCATAAGAGCGACATATTCCAGTGTCTCCACAGAGGTGACTGATATCTGACATTACTACAGCAGGGATTTACCAACAGCTTGATAATGACATTCTGTGAGACATTCAGTTGACAGATAAATGTATACATCAGATTCCTCAACAGTGCCTGGAAGGTGTTAACACCTGCCGTGACAAACATCTCACTTGCAGAGCTCCATCTAGGTCTCCTGAGCAATATTCTCATGGCATCATTATTATGCCACTTGAAGTCTGTGCATGCTTGACCTCCTGTAATCTGACCACTGGTGAGCAGTATAGAGTGGTGTGCAGTACGTTCTAAACAGAGACGCCTTCATTCCATCTGTACACATGTTGAACTTACGCGACAAAGTAATACATTTTACGACACTGTCTGTATATATCATCATCATCATCATCTGACAATTTCTCTGAAATAAAATGACCTAGATATTTAACCTTATCACAGACAGTAAGGTTACTATCAGACAATTTAACAACAGGAAATTTAAAACATTTGTCCTCTTTGGTTCTGCAAATTAAGACAACAGTCTTACTGGCATTGTATTTGATATCATGTGCCAAACCATATTCAGTACATATTGTGAGGAGCTGCTGGAGACCAGCACTACTCGGGCTCAGAACAACAAGATCATCTGCATACATTAAATTATATTAATATTAATATTAATATTAATGATATGAATACAAATAATACACATACATCAACTTCTTTTGGGGGGGGGGCACACCCAGACCAGCAACCGAGCAAACAGTGCTGTAACTGAACATACGATAGGATGAGGGCCAGAGTTAGGGGGTGGGGAGGTTAGGGGTTATCTTGTGCATGGACAGGACATTTCTTATCGAAATGATCAATGAATAGCTGCCAAACCTTATTAAAAAAAAAAAGTAGAGCCATGAGAGGAGTACCTCAATTATTTTCTAACTTCAGGTGAGCCATTAGTTCCTCCACCCAACCTGTTGGAACTTTAGCTCCTTCCAATATTGGTAAGCATAAACCGTCTGCCTAGGAGTTGAATAAACACAACTGTGTATCAGCCTGATTTGTTGAAAGCTCCTGAGGTGTGGTAACACATATATTGCCATTATGGGGTTAGTTAGGGATATCAATAATGATGATGATAAATCCCGGAGGGATTGTTCAGTGAGTCAGAAAGCAAGTGAATTTGTGTCTGTGTTTCCAGGTTTTCCCTTCTTATGGATACTATCCTGTGTTCCCACCAATGCAAAGGAATCATCCGGTGAGACATTATTGACAAACACACTGTAGGCCTACGTCTAGTCTGAAACTCACTGTAGGCCTACGTCTAGTCTGAAACACACTGTAGGCCTACGTCTAGTCTGAAACACACTGTAGGCCTACGTCTAGTCTGAAACACACTGTAGGCCTACGTCTAGTCTGAAACTCACTGTATAGGCCTACGTCTAGTCTGAAACACTGTAGGCCTACGTCTAGTCTGAAACACACTGTAGGCCTACGTCTAGTCTGAAACTCACTGTAGGCCTACGTCTAGTCTGAAACTCACTGTATAGGCCTACGTCTAGTCTGAAACACACTGTAGGCCTACGTCTAGTCTGAAACACACTGTAGGCCTACGTCTAGTCTGAAACTCACTGTATAGGCCTACGTCTAGTCTGAAACACTGTAGGCCTACGTCTAGTCTGAAACACACTGTAGGCCTACGTCTAGTCTGAAACACACTGAAGGCCTACGTCTAGTCTGAAACACACTGAAGGCCTACCTCTAGTCTGAAACACACTGAAGGCCTACGTCTAGTCTGAAACACACTGAAGGCCTACGTCTAGTCTGAAACACACTGTAGGCCTACGTCTAGTCTGAAACACACTGTAGGCCTACGTCTAGTCTGAAACACACTGTAGGCCTACGTCTAGTCTGAAACACACTGTAGGCCTACGTCTAGTCTGAAACACACTGTAGGCCTACGTCTAGTCTGAAACACACAGTAGGCCTACGTCTAGTCTGACACACACTTCCATGCACGGCAAACATAATACTGGAAAAAAAGATTAAAAAAAAACATGGGTCGCATCCAAAACTCGTAAAACAAAACATAAATTTAATTTGTACGCTTGACAGATTTTGCTAGAGGGAGTTCTTTCACAATTAGCGTAGGGTTTTTTATTCCCCCCCTAGGAAAATGCTGTCAAAATAGAAAGCAAGTATTTCATAAGAGACACTTGTTGGGGAAACAAAGACGTCAGAACTTTCCCAAGCACCTTGGCTCCATTTGATACTGTATGTTATTGATTTATGACTCTGAGACCGAAACTCAGAGACGGGGGGGGGGGGGGGGGGGGGCGGGGCAGGGGGGCTGTAGTTGCCTTGCATGTGATTTATTGTGAGCATATAATGCAATTCAATTGCTTTGTGTTGAATTAACTGATGTTTGGAGTTGGGAGAGAAATTGTTCAAGGACATCATGTTAATTGACAATTGGACAAATTGGTGAAAAGTGCTAACATGCAGGATTTTCCAGCTGACATTTTTATTTCTTATTTCTTTCCAGTTCTCCCCATACGGATACCCGATGGTCTTCCAGGCACCACCAGCTCTCCCACAAATCCCAGCAAATCAACCACCAACTGGTCCAGTGGCCCCTGTAGAAACACCGTCAGGACCTGTTGCTGCAGGAAACGCACCTCCACCCACACAGCAACAACAGGTATCTGGCAGCAGTGCTTATTTAATGGGGTGGAGCAGAATAGGATGATTACTGCGCCTATGTAAATTGAGCCGCAATTAAGATCATAATCTGTCTGATTCTCATCCACAGAATCCTCAAATCGTATACATGTTTCAACAGCCAATGGTAAATGCACTATGTATTGTTTGGAAGTGAATATTAACCTCATCCATTTGTTTCATCTGGCTGGACCATTTTTGTCTGATGTGGGTTCATTTGTCTCTCTGTGCTAGAACTCGCCACTTGGCGGGCTTAGTTCGGAGGAACTGGAGGTAAACCAGCCACGATGTTTATCTATCACATTGTCAAAACAATGAACACTGCAGTGAACTCAATGATCCCGGTTTAGAGACTGTTATTCCTCTCCTCGCTTGCACTCCCTCACCTCTTGTCTCTGCGTTCCAGATGGCAGCAAGAATGGGTCGGGTGGGTGTGTACATGCCCACGATCCACACAAACATGCCTGCAGAAGCACCCAGAGCTGGGCCTGTGCCCGTCAACCCTGCTGCGCTCCCTGCCTTCAACCTGCCACAATCACCGGGCGTCCCACCAGCAGCACAGGGCGTCCATCCAGGGTTCATGCCCGTTCCCGGGACGTTCCCTGAGGCGAACCGTTTCCCCGCAGGTCTGGGCAGAGCGGTGCAGGACACAGCCACTGCCCAAGCACCGGTCCAACGCAACCACCATCCAAATAAGCCATTGTTGGCTACTCCTCCTCCACTCTTCAAATGGAGAGAATCCTTCCCTGTTGAGGCTGCAGCCACCAACAGTGTTGCTAATGGTGGCATGCATAGTGTCGTCCATCCCTGAGAGATACCCCATAATGACATGCTGCGAAGGGATAGACTCAATAAATGAGCTGATGCTGAACGTAAATTAACAATGTATCAGTGAGGTGTTGCATGGGTACCTGGTATTATTTTGTTATGAGTTTGACTGAGTAGGGAGTAGGCTATTCAATATGGGAACCCAGAGTGTAAAGGTTTAGTTATATTAGCACATTTGTGTGTTTTTCTAAATAATGTAAAATAAAGATCAAAGAACAAACTTGGAAGTATTGTTTTCTTTCATCTCACATACAGCTACTACTCATTCATTTCAGGCCAAATCCCTATTATAGATTGAATAGAATTATCTCATTTTCAAAGCCACCAAATGTTACAGTAATATAGGCTATATTCAACTACATGCCACTTCATTGTCACTTTTTATTTCACTTGCTCTCTTGTACAAGTGGTCAGCGAGCAGCTGCAGTGGCACAGTCCTTCCTGCAAACACAACCTACAGCACGGATAGTCAACTTGCTTTGCCTGGGGGCCACTTTTGCAAAATGACAGGAGGCAAGGGGCCAGTCAATAAACATTAATATAATTTTTTCTGGAGCAGATTGGATGATTTTGGGGTGTCAGCCAGAGTTTAGTCTCACATTTTTTTGCATAGTTAATACATATACTGTAAGTGCCTGGGTGGCGAGCAGACAGCCATATTTGACAATTTAGCTGGAGCTCAGTCAAATTTTATTTAACCTTAGTTTTCATTGTGAATTAGGAAATTGTCGGGGGGCCACTCTGCACCCTATCGCGGGCCGCATCTGGCCCCCGGGCCGTAAGTTGAGTATCACTGACCTACAGTATCAGTAGACAGAAACCAACTGCACAGATCCCTTTTTTAATAACTGCATTCGATGAATTTGGGGGGGGGGGGGGGGGGGGAGACTGGTGTGAACCTCCATTAACTGATCATGTCAAGAATTACAATTTCAATTCAACTCAAATGCCTTTGATGTTATTATTTCTGAATAAGTGTTATTCTACTAATAATACTATGTAAGAGGAGTTGACAGTGTCAAGAGAAAGACAAGCGTGCTCAGTCCTTTTCTTAGTTACTATGGGCTGAGATAACCCCTTTCAGTACTGTACGCTCCTACACATAACTGTATTTCCATTTGTGCAAGAAATGGTTACATCGAAATGGTTAAATGGTTAAACGAGTGTTCCTGAATATGTTTAATATATTTCTAAGTAAACTCCCCAACTTTCGATTTTGCTTCCAGCCATCACAGCACTCGCCCCTCCCTCGCCACTCCCTGCTGGTCGCTGGTCCCGTACACCAAGTCTTACACCTTGTGTTTATTGTTGCAATAGGCCGACCAGCAGGGGCCGATAGCGCGCGCTGTGATCCCTGTGCACACCAATGACATAATATTATACAGTCAATGGGGCGCACCGGCACAAACACAGAAGAAGAAGACACGGCTGCCATCTTGCCATTAAAAAAAAAAAAAAAACAGTTTGACCGTGTGTGTTTTACGTGCGGCTTGTCACACTCTTTACTCACTGGTGTATTTTCTCAGCAGTCCCTTATATTACTACTGAGAACCAATATAACAACCAGCTATGGTCCCTTTTACCTACTGTAGCCCTGCCTCCTTCCTTGATGGAAGGGATGGACAGACGGACAGACGGATGGACAGACATGAGGTCGCAGTGACCTTGAACGTTTACCTTTGATCACCAAAATCGAATCAGTTCATCCTTGAGTCCAATGTTTGAGCCACATTTGAAGAGATTCTCTCAAGGTGTTGCTGAGATAGCGCGCGTTAACAAGCATCAGCTCATACTACATCACAGTTGCTCGAGTGACATCATCACTGATGACATCCCAACTGCCTCGGGCAGTTGGGATGTCATGAGTGGCACAGTTGCACAATGGCGCACAGTTGCTCAACTGTGGTGTCACTGGAGCAGTTGTGATGTCATCAGTGATGTTACTCGAGCAACTGTGATTGAAGGGCCGGTGGCGCACAATTTGCTCAACTGTGATGTCACGGGCACTCTCCAGAGTCTCCATCCTAGAAATCAAGCACATGCAGTGCGCAAGATTTGTAGTCGTAATAAAGTTAGTTTTGAAAGCCAGTAGTTTTTCTCTTGATATACTGTATCAGCCTCGCTTCATGCACATGCCACAGATGATTTCATTGGGCTTTGAGATGGGGGCACCTGACAAAACACAGGATGGAGGGTGCCAATCATGATTGATGTACATTAGGAGCCAAAAATCCATTGGGGGATTTCTCACAGAGAGAACGAGCTGACGAGGCACATGTTAAAACAGGCCTTATTGGCGTTTCTCCAACACCTGTCAAACATTCGATCAACCTTTTGGTTCGGCAGCAAATAAATAGGAGCAGATCTCTCCTGAGGCATCAAACTGCTTCTCATCAACCTCCCAGAACTCCTGTGGTGCTCAAAAAGGTAAGAACAACTGATATCTGACGGCATTCCTTAAGGAAAAGCTTTTTAAATGAAGACTAACAATCATGCAACTCTGTTTGACAGCTCCAATCAAAATGAAATTCTACCTGCTGGCTGTCTGCGTCCTTGGGACTGCTATATGCGCCCCCGTAAGGAAAATCTTCATCTATCTCAGACTGAATTGGCAACACTATATGTATTTGTTCTTCAGATTTCTCTCACATGTATCTTTACGTATACATAACACCAGAATATTAAACCCTAACCCTAATTTACAAAAAGAAGAGGCAGAAGAAGAAGAAAGATGAGTGTTATTTTTCAACTGGGTTGTGTTTCATTGTATTTTCTTAACTCCCTTTAAACAGCAAATGTACATGGAGCTGGACTTCCGTCATGCCCCACTTCAGGTAAGATATGTTCAGCTGGTATATCATGACACACACACACACACACACACACACACACACACACACACACACACACACACACACACACACAGACACACACAGACACACACAAAACACAACAAACACAACACAACACAACCTACACTACACTACTATAACAATGTAGTGGACAATAAAGACATCTGTCTGTCTGTCTGTCTGTCTGTCTGTCTGTCTGTCTGTCTGTCTGTCTGTCTGTCTGTCTATCTGTCTGTCTGTCTATTGGTTCTTAAAGTGCTGCCCGGGGACCCACAGGGGTCCTTGGGGGGGGGGGGTGGGGACGTTCCAGGGGCCCAACGAAAAGGGGAATGCTTTATTTTTGACTATAATTCCATTACATAAGTAACACAATGACAGAATGTATGACTATTTTGGTCATGGGTTTCAGACACTTACTGTAATAAAACTGGCAAAGTACCTTTGACGTATAGGTCTATTATAATCAGATCATCATCACTGCTGATAATCTCACTGTCTGTACCTGGAGATGCTTCTTGTTAGTTTGTCAATGTCATTGTGTCCCATGCCCATGTGAAGAAAGCATTAATGTGTTGTTGATCTTTACAGGCACTCCAGGCTGCACCTGCTGGGGTCCCACTTGGAAGACTGGAAGTGGTAAGAGAGATACATTATTATTATTATTATTATTATTATTATTATTATTATTATTATTAAAGGTCCCAATTTGTACAGCTGTAACCTCTTAAAAACATGTGTCTCTGGTCCATAAAACATGATTCTGGATTAATTTGTCGAAAATATAGCAACCCCGTTTGTTGTGACGGAGTTGTCACTTCATCATCTCGTTGCGTCCCAAGAATGGTCTGTTTCTATAATATATTCAGAACTAACAGTTCCCATTGGCCGCTGAGGGAGAGCCCGCCCCAGGCCAATCAGATTAGCATCTGTGGACCAGCACGCTAGGTTGTGTCCACAACTACGCTATCGCTAACTTAACGTTGCTACGCTAAAGAGGACATCTCAAAATGCCTAGACTTACCGAATGCACCTCCGCAGTTGCTGGATCACGTACAGTTGGCGTCGCTCCAGCTAGAAGTGTTAATTTTGTGGCTATAGACAAAATGGTGCAGGTAGCTTGTGTGAGAGAGACCCGTGCAGTATGCGTGAGGAAGCTCGTGACGTCCCAATCCCCCTCTGGGCAAACGAAGCGTTTGGGGGTGTGGCTTGAAGGAGACTGCAGGGGGAAGCTGGATAGGGACAAATCCAACTGTGGCAGTTCGGAGCTTGTGACCACTCATTACAGGGAGGGCTGACAGCAGTATATATGCATTTACAAGTAAAAACAGCTTTTGCACGGAATGGGACCTTTAATATTATTATTAATATTATTATTGTTGTTGTTGTTGTTGTTGTTGTTGTTGTTGTTGTTGTTGTTGTTGTTGTTGTTGTTGTTATTATTATTATTTGTAGACATTTTCATCCAAAGATCACTCTTTTCTATCCTCATAATGTTGAATACTGTATATCTATTTGTGTTTCTCAGCTCCTCCCAGTCGACGCCCAGCCTGCTGGTGCACCTGTG
>NC_139626.1:45382690-45485190 GCF_964638095.1 Poromitra crassiceps | reverse complement strand
AAGTTTAATGTGGTTTAAAATCTCCCTCAGCCAACTACTGTGTGAAGGAGGAAGGGCATGCTTCCACTTGAATAAGATTAGGCGCCTAGCTAGTAGACTGGTAAAGGCCAGCAGGGCCCAGTTGCACAAAGCACCTTAGGTTAAGATTTCCCTTAGAGTCAGAGTTAAGGTGTCCATAAAATAGAATCGGCTACACAAAACACCCTTAACTATTGTGCTTATGTTTTCCTTAAAATGTTTAACCTCATGGAGAAGATTTAAGGGTGTTTTGTGCAGCCGATTCTATTTTATGGACACCTTAACTCAGACTCTAAGGGAAATCTTAACCTAAGGTGCTTTGTGCAACTGGCCCCAGGACACTTTGACGATGGGAAATTGGGTGTTGCAGATGGTGAGACCCCAAATAGGGCTGTAAGAGGTTCAGGGTAAAGGTCCATACCAAACACCGTCTTATCTTATCTTATCTTATCTTATCTTATCTTATCTTATCTTATCTTATCATCTTATCTTATGTTGCCACAATAATGACTGGGAAATGTTCATGGTACCACTGCGTACACATTTTTAATGAAAAGAAAAACATAAAAGGAACTTTACCAAAGGTAAAAGTCTTTGTGTGCAGGCATATAGGACAAAAAACAAAGATGCACTTGCATGATGCTGTATTGTATGGATTTGCCTGAATCCGAATGCATTATTTGGCACAAAGATGCGATGGAAACAGATATTCAAATTCAAATTGATTCGTAGCATTGTGGATGGCCTCAAGATAAAAAAAATGCTCATTCTGTTTGCAACATTACAGTAGGACTGATTACAAAACGAGTCCTTTCATTTACACATTAGAGGTCTGGGGCGTATGCGATAACTGATGTCAACATTCCAATTTATTGTTCGCAGCAGAGGGAGGGGGGCTGTGCTGTGTGTGGGAAGTGATGTGATCCAGTCCAATGTGACTGATTACCCGTATTGATTTATCTGCCAAAGACAAATTTTACGAGCATAATTGGCACTTGGCAGGTGGTACTCTCAAACCCATAAACACACACACACACACACACACACACACACACACACACACACACACACACACACACACACACACACACACTTACAACTTCAGAGGAACCCCCACAAGGCTTAAGTTGTAATTGTTTTAGATGTTACTCTGCTTCTAGGGTTGAGATGGCCTTTAAATAAGAGTCTTGAGCGACTAAGAAGCCTTCTCCATTAAGTTGCAATTAATAAATAGACATGAATGTCAAAGCAACTCTATATATTGTATTGTCTTTGTGGACTGTGTTGATTGTACAGTATATACTCTGATGTGATGTGATTGTGTAGCCTACATACTGTAGTTATGTGGGTTAACACCTTTTCTTTTTCCGTCGGTCTCTTGTGATTTAGTCTGACTTGACGTATAAGCTCTGCCATTGGTAGCGACCATTTCAGTCGGCAGCGGAAGAACATCCCTTTCCGCTCCCTGCAAGCTCTGCCATTGGCTCCGACTCCGCTCTGACTGACCGGCTGCGACCATTTATGGATTTCCTTTCTGCTCCCACCGTAATGAATCTGTCTATCTCAAATGCCTCTGCCGCTGTGCGTGTTGAATCTGTCGATCTCAAATGCCTCTGCCGATGTGCAACAACAACAACAATGCTGTTGTGTGTAGCTCATTGCTACACGCTGAAAATGGCAAGTTTTGACGAAGATTTGGATTGTGCAATACAGCAGGCCTGCTTAGTACTTTTGGTGGATGGTTGTAAAGGTAAGCAGGGCCTTTTTCCCCCGCTATACCAGAGTGGAGGTTTTACTAGCCAGACTCTCTCCCGGTGCAGGGAGAGAGTCTGGCAAGTGAGACTACTAGTGATTGTGCCCTTGTGTGTCAAGGCAGAGGGAGGCAGAGCATAAGAATTTCAATAGATGTATACGTATGACAATAAAGTTGAACTTGAACTTGCATAATTGAATTTTCATTTATAAGAATTACACTGAATGTGCTCCTGTTTTTATCTTAGCTAAGAATTCATCAATATTCATCAATATCATGGTTAATGTCTAAGTACACCTTAGACTGGGTTCACACCGGCGACCCAAGCCTTGCCTACGCCTTGCCTTTACCCACGCTTTTAAATAGGCGTCCGTTTTAGTCAACGAGGCTGTGTACACCGGCCGCCTGAGCGTGAACCCTGCGTGTACCCACGCCTTGCCTGTGCCTTGCCGATTTTATCGTTTAGGCGTGAGTTCTATTTTCGAGCCGACAAGGCGCGTGCAGGCAGGCTTCTTCTGTCAAGCCATGAAAGAAAAACGCGACAATATCCGTGGAAAATGGCAAAGTCAACTGAATTTCAAAATAAAATGGAGTTACTACAACAGTGTTGAGCAGAGAAAGAGAGAGAGAGAGATTGACGGGTGGCTATCACGTGGGGCTTTCTCCCCGTCGGCAAACAAAGGAGAGAGAATAGCGACCGAAGAAGCAAGATGGACAATGTTGTTGTGCCAGCACATATTCTTGCAAGATTACCTCTCTAAAAAGTCTGACTATAGTCAGACCTGGTTATACATATCCAGCATCAATAGAACATTAAATATATCAGATTTATTTATTTTACCTACCCATGATAATTCGGGACCACACGTGAAAAAATACAGTCGGGAGAGAGGAGAGGCGCTTGTGACTCGGCTACAGGTTCAGCGTGCAAAGGCGTGCGGTGTGATCGCAAAAGCATGTAATAGGTTCACGCCCAGCTCAAGGTCTGCAGGCGTAGGCGTGGGTTGAAGCAAGGCAAGGCGTAGGTTGTCTGTGTGAACGTAACGTTATAGTACAGCCAGCTAATTTCGTCCTCGTGGATGAAGATAAATCATAAGCAAATTAGTTAGCCTACTGACTGAGCATGACTGAGCATGGGAAAAAGTCTCAAGCATCTGATTTGCATTTACCTGATAGAGTCACTCTGTGATTTTAGCAATTTGTCTCATTGGCCTCACAAACGGTGTGAGCACAATTAAGGCCAGATTAGTTTCCCAATTAGGGACGGGGATCATTTTTCAATTGAACCAATTAGTCAATGTCTTGTCTTCTAGAGAGGACAGGCATCCTAAAACTAAAAAGATGGTGGAGCAGAACCTGAGCAACATCGACAGCTCCGAGTCAGAGGGGAAGTGTGAGGTGGACCCCATGTTCCAGCGGATGGCCTCGTCCTTTGACGAGAGGAGCACGGCGAGCGTCTTCCTGTCGGTGATCTTCAGCCAGGACAGCCGCTGTGAGCTGCTCTTCCCCTCCCACATGACCCTCCTGCAGTCCACAGTAAGGCTGTCAAAAGTGGCCCAAAATCAATTATAAAACGGCTCTCAAATCAAGTAATCTGATTGGCTCACAGCTGTGGTATATTTAGCGTATACCACACTAATATACCACAGTTATGAGAAAACTGGAAAAAAAAAGTGGTAGCTAGCTAGCCTCCTAGCCTCACAAATGGGAGCTCCGCACCACAACACCCAGAGTGCCTTGCGGGAGTGCTTACTGTCGTCTCCTGCTTGTGACATCATCAGTATGACAGCTACTTTGCTAGCCGTTTGCTAGGTAACAACGTTCGCTAGCTGCCTACCGAAATGGAAACATTATTAGCGTTAACTAACGTTGGCACAAGCATTAGCCAAAGTTCGCTGCTAACTGTCAAAAAGACAGTTACATTCAAAAAGAAGCAACATGAGACAAACTGTGGACTATGATCAAATCTATTTATTTTATTTCAGTCATAAAAGCGGTACTCTTTTGTGAAGATTATCTTGCTGAACACAAACTTTGCTGTGGTAAAAACACACAATGTGTGGACCAAAACAGCTCAGCAGGCACAGTAGAATATCAAAAATTGAAGAAAGGAGCTGTTAGGAATTTAAATGACAAAATTGAATTGGAAGTAATTGTACCTGTGTACTACAAAGAGTTTAACAAAACAGAGTACATCTTCATGAAGGTGATACGGGCAACGCGTTTCAACCGTTGGGTTTTCGTCAGGCTGTATGGAAGGGCGTCGGCTGCCAAACCTGTATATAAGGATACGTGGCACCAGGTAAGAGGGAGTGACGTGAAGGGGCAGAGCCCTGACGTCAGAGTTCAACACTACACTCTGTCTACACTCTGGCCTATGAGCCGCTGTATTCTTACTGTTCTCAATCAGTCTCTGTTATTATTATCATTGATTCCTCCTTGTGTCATTGTTGGTCCTGCGCATGTTTTATGCTTGTAGCCTAGCCTACATGACTTTAAATACTTGCTCACTGGAAGGTCTTTGTGTGTATATATATATTGTTGCATACCCCACTCTATCAGTCCGTGTAGCCTATATGGACACTAGACATATGCACACTGTGCGCCCTGTGTAGCCTATGGTGGTTTCCTGCCTCTACTTATGTATTTATTGTGATGTCTGTATTGGCACAACTGTATTCATTATTACCTGTGTTATCAGTTGCATCCAGTAGAGTGTAGTGTTGAACTCTGACGTCAGGGCTCTGCCCCCTTCACGTCACTCCCTCTTACCTGGTGCCACGTATACAGGTTTGGCAGCCGACGCCCTTCCATACAGCCTGACGAAAACCCAACGGTTGAAACGCGTTGCGGTATTTATCTTGCCCGTAACACCTTCATGAAGATGTACTCTGTTTTTACTCTTTGTAGTACACAGGTACAATTACTTCCAATTAAATTTTGTCATTTAAATTCCTAACAGCTCCTTCAATTTTTTCACAAACTTTGCTGTCTCATGAACTTTTGTTAACCACAGACCTTTTATTTCATGCATTTAACCGAAATCCGCATACAAAAATCCCATTCACTTTTCCCCTTACGAACCAGCATGGTGGGGATTTGCTACTTCCAACTCATTCCGGTACTCTGTGTAATAGTGCTCCCTTGTGCAATCAAGCAGATTTGAATAATATACTTAAAAATATCACAAATTAAGTAGTGTGGGGAGGGCTATATAGGCAATTGATTAAGTGTGATGATTTGGTACCAACTCTATAAACCATAGTCCCAGAAGGACATTAACAAAGACAGATAAAGAAATCACTGGTCTAGTCTGGGGAACTGACAGCTTTATTAAAACCATAGCATAATAAGGACTTGTCCATGGCAGATTTAAAGGGCTTGTTCTAATAAGCAACTTCATGGCCATGGACGCCCTTTTTCTGACACAAATGAATGACTTTGTCTTCAGTAAGGGTATTCTTCTCTTCAATAAGGTCAGCAAATATGGAAATATTACTTTTCTTGTATTGTTCATTTTTTTCTTTTCTTTCAAGATGGCATTTCCACCAAAAGGCTGTAGACTTGGAAGTTGCATACTGGTATAATTGTGTTTGATAATACAGGCTACTTTTCTGTGTATGCCTGATGAAATGGCTTGTGTAAAACTCAAAATAATCAATTCCTGTTTATTTATTTTGATTCGATTTTGTAGTTTATTTTGATGATTTGACACGTAACATAACCCATTCACATTTTCAGACTGATTTGCAGGTTTGCAGTCCAATGAAAAAGAGATCTGAGTAGGTGCTCTGCTCTCTGAAAAGGAGCTGTCTTCTCTGTAGTTACAGCTGTCACTGGGTTACAGATTGCTTTTTTAACCCAACAGTGATGCCTGGAAGTGGGACAATCTTCAGAATCTGATGAGCAAGACATTAAAGCACACATTTCCTCATGTTACAGCTCCGGGCCTCGGATGTGTTTAACTGATCAATAATGATATCAATTGATCATTTAGCGTAGTAGGCTATGTTTAGCACAGGGGCTCCCAACCTTTGACGTCACAAAACTCTATAGGGACCAGAGACATTCCAATTTCGGTACATCGGTAATTCAAAGATGAGAACTCCCGCACACTATCTCCACTTGCAATGAAACGTTTATTAAACAAAAGAATAACATTTCGGTCCAACAAGCTCATCAGATTCTTCTCTGATTCTACATTCTTCACTTGGCTGTCATGAAAAGAATAATTGTGCTGACTGTCACGATTATTATATATTTTTTTGCATGTACACAAATCCATAGATGACATTTTTGTGACTGCCAACACAAACCTTCGTGAGACCATGTTGGCTGGACGCATGCCCGTAACTACCATTGAGGACACCGAGGTCATGACCTCGGTATTTTTTTTTCTTTCTAGAAAAATTCCCCTGGCCCACAGATCTATTCATCTGTCATTGATGTTTTAAAGCCCTCATAAATAACATGATATATGACATAGTTGATCAGCAATGCAACAATTTGCTTCCTCTCTGTGTGCTATATAGAAGGAAGAGACATAACTCAGCACAACGTTCAAATTTTGCATTGGGGCTAGAATTTGGGGACAGTTCTATTGAAGTGAATGGGTAAGTAACTCCCCTGTAAGTGATGTTTGTGTAGATGGGTCATTGTATTTAATTGCGCAGTATTCTGCCATATGTGTGACCTGTATGCAGAATATATACATTATGTGGGGAGACATTTATTTTTTGTATCATTGTTAAGCAACAGCACAGTAAAGAGGATATTAATCTAATATGATGTCTGTAGTTCTTTATAGATCTAGCCTCTTAATCTTGCACCAAAGTGCACCAGATTGAAGCATTTTACTTTAAAATGGACAAAATCTTGGACAAATCTCCAGTAAATAAGATTTCTATGCTCCCTATCATCTGAATCATGTACGTGTAAATCGTGTTTGTATCTCACGACGCTTGAGATTCTTGTTGAGGATCTGAACTCTGTTTGTAGCCTATAAATTGAACAGAGAATTAGAGTTGAAAGGAAGTGCGGGATATGATATGATAGCCTTCATATATCCCCGGGGAAATCTACGCCGGCCCGGTTTCGGCCATTAAGACGGCAGCATGCCTACAGTCCACAGGAACGCTGAGCTTAATACTTTGTGTGTGTGAGCTCTTTTCATGTGCCTCCAGCAGAACTAAAGATAAAAAGCCCCGGAACATGTGTGAGAGAAATGCTCCATGCATTATGTATGCTGGTTATTTTCTCAAGCATTTTTGTTTCAAGGATGAAGGCACACTTCAAAGATAACTTTTTCCCCCTTATTATAGCACACACCCCTCCCCCCCCCAAAAAAAAGAAAAGAAATGGGGGGGGGATGTTCAGTGCTTGCATAAATGGTCCACTTTTGAAATTACACAGACATTTCATAATATTATCAGCAAAAGTGAGCATATCTTCCTTAGGTTTTTTGAATCAATAAAAGAGCTAACATTATACATTTTCCCGTTTACCCTTCTCCTAGAAACGTACTGAGTATGATTTATACCAGAGAGAATGGTTTATTGTGGCTGCTTCCCATGGATCCTTTCTGCCTCATGTAGAGAATTACAGCAGTATGGGAGTGGTGATTAATCACCTGATGCTATCAGCCACTCCGGAATGAAAACAGGCTGCGTCTTCTCTTCAGCATTCCCCTCGTCTCAGTCCGCCTCCCTCCCTCCCTCTCTCTCCCCCCCCCACTATTGATATTTCGCTGTCAATTATAGCAGTAAAATAACCCCCCCTGACCCCCCCCCCCCCCCCCCTCCATAAAGATCAATGATCAATGGCTGTCACAACGCTCACCCCCCATCACAGAGAAATGTCAGCATTCACACAAAAAATGACGACTGGGCGTGATCCCGAGACGGACGGTAGAAATAACATGGATGTAGAGTTATGTGGGTGTCCATCACCCCTGCACACAGATCAGTGGCGTGCCTGACCAAGTTGGTGCCCTAGGCAAGATTTTTGCTGGTGCCCCCCCCCCCCCCCCCCTCCCCCAAAGAAAATATAATACAAATTATATCGCAGCTAATCCAGCACTGCAGTGCAGGCTCAGAATCGCCCTTCCCCAGTGGCGCTGGAAGTACTTTTAGGTAGGGGGTGCTGTAAGGAAGGGTCTCTCGGTGCTGCCCGCGAGGGCAGCGCCGAAGAAAATTTTACGTTTTTTGGACTTTCATCCATATTTAGAAGAATATTTAATTTTAAATTAACATTAGGATTATACTGTTGTGATGTCATTATTCAGTATCTTCTCCTTTTCTCACTCACTTTCATGTAAGCACCTGCTCTCCCTTTAGTCGTTTTACACTACAACAGACAGAAACACAGGCATAAACACTGAACTTATTATTATTATTATTATGATGGAAAACCAGATTATGATGAAAATCAAACACTTTTGAAGAGAGAGCGTATGAAATAAGATTAGAGCTGGGAAGCACAAACTGTTTTTTAATGCATCTTGTTGGTGGTATAAACTAGGGGTGTCACAATATATCGTCCCACGAAATTTCGCGATAGTAAAACGTCACGATATGTATCGTTGAGATGAAATCTCATATCGCAAAAAAAAAAAAAAAAAAACTTTTTTTTTTCTTCAAAAAATAGACTAAGAAACATCTTTGTTTGTTGAAGTTCAATGTGTGGAAAGTAGTTCAGTTGAACAAGTCTCTGAAGAGACACATGAGAAGTTATACAGGAGAAAAACCATTCAATTGAGTTTCTGGCAAAACTGTTTACTTGACAGGAAAAACTGAAGATGCATAAAAAATAGATTAAGAAAAGTCTTGTTGTTTGAGTTTGAAGAAAAACTAAAGATGCATAATGAGAATTTATACTGCTGAGAAACCTTTTAGTTCAAAGTAAATCTAAGTGACGGTGTAACTCATTCTATTTCAAGATAAGCCTTATCTCCAATCTCATGTTTTTTCTAGTTGTTATTGTAATAACAATTTCCCACAACAGCATGTTTTGTATTTGTGCATTTCAAATAAAATACTACTTTTCCAGTCATATATTGTCATTATTCAAGTTTAAAAAAATATTGTTAAAATCGTATCGTATCGTATCGTTATCGTGAACCCAGTATCGTGATACGTATCGTATCGTGAACTGAGTGTATCGTGACACCCCTAGTATAAACACAAGACATTTCTTGCCTGCAGCACCCTCAGCACCCACCTTCCAGCTCCCTTCCCCCACTCTGGGAAAAAGCTCTGAGCAGGTAGAAGGGGGCGCGGCCGCGCAGTGGGTGGGGTGGTATGGATTAGGGACCATGGTGAAAGTGCTGCAGCCAGAAAGCCAGAATTAGAAAAATGATTTCACTATTATTTAAAGACTTAAGACGTTGTTCTTCTTATTTTTGTCTACTATTGTAAAATAATAGTAGGCCTATCATGAAAAAGTATTTGTAATTTTTTTTTTTTACCCTCTCTGGCGCCCCTAACGGCTCAAGCGCCCTTAGCATTTGCCTAGTTCGCCTAATGGACGGCACGCCACTGACACAGATGCCCATGTCAGAATATGGTTGTGATGTGCACTGTTGACGATTTCTGTTTACAACTTTTCCTAGTAGGTATACTGTATCATACAACTCAGGTCCTGTGCGCACAGCGGTGGTGTTGAGCCGTCTTGCATGGAGGGCAGTCCACAGCAGGTGATTTCACTGATGAGTTCCTCCTCTCTGGTTGAAGCTGTGCTCATCAGTGAAATCACTGCAGTCTTTGGTTTGAATGAACACCTGCGTACACTCACCCCTCCAGGTCCAATACTCCTGTACTCCATACAGTACCTCTAGCGATGAATACTTGATGGTATTCTTGCCGAACACATTTGAACATGTGAAAACAATGACTGAAAATGACACTGGGTTTGAAAAGGGTGGCTGTTTAGAAACTACGATTAAAGAATGATGAATTCAAATGTTGGATTTGTTTTTTCGACAAATTACACGTGTGCTTTTTGTTCAAGCATAATGCATTGTGATGGAGAAACATTGAGATGTTCTTTATGAAACGAAGATAATTCTTCAGCTTGTAGGTCTAGCAACAACAATATACTTTATATAAAAAAAAAGAGAATTGTTCCCCATGAAAACATTCAAAGCTGGCTGTGAGCAGGTTTTGCTAGATTCTATATTTCAAACTGACCTAATGACTGCACCACCACCACCACCACCCTTGGGAGTTTACTTTCTTGTAACTTCAGGAACCAAGAATACAATGTACTGTGCACACACAACTTCCAATTTCACATGAATCAATAAATAAACAAATAAACCAGAAGAAAAACTTTTAAATACAGTTGAGGCAGAAAGAAGTTCACTTAGGTTGAAGTCTTTTTTTTATATTGTTTTTGGGGCATTTTTGCCTTTATTTAGGAAGGACAGTTGGCAGACAAGAAAGGTGGGGAGAGAGAGGGGATGATATGCAGTAAAGGACATCGGGTCGGATTCTAACCCGCGTCTGCCGCGCCAAGGACCGAGTCACCGTCGTACGCGTGCTACCAGGTGAGCCACCAGGACACACAGGTTGAAATCATTTTCATTGAGTCAAACTCATTTTTGAACCACTCCACAGACGCCATGTTAGGTCGGTTAGATCTATTTTGTGCAAGACACAAATCATTTTTCCAACAGTTGTTTTCAGAGTGTTTATAATTCACGAGATCACAATTCCAGTGGGTCTGAAGTTTACATACATGTAGTTGACTGTGCCTTTAAACAGCTTGGACAATTCCAGAAAATGATGGCATGGCTTTAGAAGCTTCTGATAGGCTAATTGTCATAATTTGAGTTAATTGGAGGTGTACCTGTGGGAAGGTTAGGGTTGGGGTTGGGTGTAGGGTTTAGGGGAGCGTTAGGGTGAATGTACTGTAGAGATAAAGGTACTTTGATGTGAAAAGTGATCTAAACTTCTGACCTTACTGTGTACATTTTGAAGTTTAACTGATGTGTTTATCGGTATGGCCTACAGTATCACCATAGGTGGAGTTTGACTTTTAGCTTTGTGGGGGGGGGGGGGCACTTCTGCAGGAGACACACATTTGAAACAAAAAAAACACACAAAAATTGTCCATTTTACATTTGAAATTTTGCCCGTTTGAAGCCAGATTTAGAGGAATATCTCATTTTAAGGCTGGCATCATCATGGTCTCTCTCTAATTATTGTTTAATAAGTATAAGAATGGAAATATAAGAAATATTACAATATGAGTAGAATTACAGAACATTAATACTCATTATTGTATGTTTCGACCCTTCCTAGAGGGCTGACCGTGGGTAGCTACTGGGACGTAAGTTAGGGCTTGGCCAGCCCCGGCTGGGTCACCTGGGCGAGGGTGTATGATGTTGCGAGACCCGAAACATCCTATGACCCCAGGGTACATCACTGAGGATACGTCCCAGTTGCATCCATGCGATGTTTTCTCTTTATTAGTTATTTCTCTTTATTATTATTAGGCTTAGCCAGTGACTCATAGGAATAGACTACGTGACAACCAGGAATAGACTAGTGACCACTGGAGAGACAGTTGACAGCCGGAACAGGGACGGCACCCGGGAGCAGTATGGGTTAGCGCCCCAGCCTGCGTCTTCCGTGAGGAAGAAGCCCAACAATCCACGAGAGGCCTTTTAGGAGGGCCATTCAAGCCGCAAGTGGAGTCTGCAGTGCCACCAATTACTGGTACTGCATGGTATCCACCAAGATACCATCACGTCGGAATGAGATGTTTGGAGCGGGGGAGTCTGGTGCAGTGCACAGGTCCTAGACCTGGTGAGACGAGGGAGGGGCCCGGCCGGGTGGCAACCCACAGAGCCCGGTCCTTCTACGTACCAGAGCCCTTCCCCCCCCGGAGCAGCGGATTGAGTGGCCCTGACCACGTGACCACCTTCGACCCTTCCTAGAGGGCTGACCGTGGGTAGCTACTGGGACGTAAGTTGGGGCTTGGCCAGCCCCGGCTGGGTCACCTGGGCGAGGGTGTATGATGTTGCGAGACCCGAAACATCCTATGACCCCAGGGTACATCACTGAGGATACATCCCAGTTGCATCCATGCAATGTTTTCTCTTTATTTAGTAATGTATATTATATAGTGCTTCACTGTTCACTGTTGCTTTTGACCGTGCTCAAAGACACTTTACAAATACAGGATAAAACAACTTTAATAAAGAGAAAATATTAAAATAGATATGAGAGAGGGGGAGAGAGAGAGAAATAGTATAGGTCAAAAGCAACAGTGAAAAGGGCTTTTTTGGAAAGATGACATAATGAGTATGAAAGACCATGGGCTCAATCTTCCCGACGGCGGTATTTTTGCGTTAGCGCCCGTTTTGCGCTGGAATAGCGCCGCGCAAAGCCCTAATTGTGGCCGTTTCGGCCCGCTGCGCTTCACGTCATCTCGGTGCACATCTCTGTATAGGCGTGTTTATGCCCAAAAGCATTGTGGAGGTGTGGTCATGCCCATAAAACCACAGCATCACGTCAGCAGCTTCCTCCTTCACTGAGAGGGAGAAAGAGAGATGTGAGAATATCATGCATAGAAATCGAATAACGTGCTCATGCCCACCTGTGAATCACCTGTGTATTATTGCCATTTCACAGGCTGAAAAAGGGCTGCTGCCCAAACGTCTGTATGCTTATTCCTTTTCGGGCTCTCTTCTATCTCCGCTGCGTAATTACGCAGCGTACTGAGAGGCGATGAGTGATGCTGCTCTATTTGAAGAAGTTGAATTTCGTTCCACCAGCACACATTTTATAAATCAGCTATTTTCTATTCGTTTCTATTAATATAATATACATCGAATCCCACCAATTTCATTGTCATTTTCCCCTTGGCGCACATAAAGACACTTGCTTCCGTCACTGTCTGCTTGATGGCGAGAGGGACTTCACCTGCCATCCGCGCTGTGGAGAAGCTGGTCTTACATGCAATTGCAGGGAAATAGGTTACTGTACTGGCCGGACACAGGTGTTGTGCGAAAAAATGATGCGTTTTGAATTTGATTAGGGGAGCAAGGGTCTGGCGGGGCGGGAGTCTGTGTGCGCCGGGTGCTGGACTGGAGGGGGGTCTCCCCCGAGAAGGTGGGAGCTGGACGGGTATGCAGGCTTGGTGGTGGGGTGGGTGTGGGTCGGTGCCCTGGGTGTTTTGGGCCGGCCAGGGTGGGGAGAGGCAGCTTGGCACAACACCGCCACAACTTTCTCAAAAGCAATCTATTGTTACCTCACACCACAAACCTGTATGGTCGGGAATTATGTAGCCTAATAAAACCATGACAAACGTATTCTCATTTTTAAATCAAGGTGTGTTTTTTCTGCAATGTAGGCTATAGTTGAAAATCAACGTGGCAGTACGTTACCATTTTACAATTTCTGAGCCAAAATTGTAAAATAGCAACGTTGCTCCACAAACGTTGCTATTTTACAATTTCTTTGGAGATCGGGTTGGGCATTCCGAGGAGAGAAGAGTGTGTGCAGGCGTGAGTAGAGAGTGACATCCATGCCGTGCGTAAATGGATCCAAGCAAGGATTTCCTGCACTACACGGAGATGTGGAGACTGTCTGCGCTCAGGTGTACGTCTGCGTTCAATCAATCAATCAATCAATCAATCAATCAATCAATCAATCAATCAATCAATCATTTTTAATACATGTCCCAGAAGGTCACTTTGGTTTACATCAGGCAGTAGTGGTTATTACAACATTATTACTAGTTTGAAAGTAATAAAGGCACACTTCATTATTACAATACATATACATTTGTTGCCATATGTACAGATTCCAAAAGACCATTCTACTCCCTTCTACCAGGTCGCAGCGTGCGCTGCGCCCCGTTTGCCCCGTTTGCGCTAAGACCAGCTATTTCCTAGCGTTAAAATTGAGAGCACCCAATGCGATTCTTTCTGACACATTGCGCTGGAACGCCTATTTTGGAACGGCAACTCCCAAACCTCTCTTTGCGCTCGGCACATACCGACGGTATCTTCCCCACAGCGCTAAATGACCCTTGCGCAAGACACATGATAGGCTAGAGGCCCACCGACACGCCTGGGCCACGCCTACACCTGTGTCATCCCAGCGCAAAACTGGAGGGTGGAGGCAGACGATAGCTTAAGACGCTGGGAAGATAGCGATAAGGGGCGCGCAGACGCAGCGCAAACGATGGCACCGTACAACCATAGGGCCCAATGAGTTTTGGCCTGTCAGATGTGACTGGGGAGGGCATTCCAGAGGGAGGGGGCGGCTGCAGCAAGGCCCTGTCAGAGGCCCCCCTGTCACAGCTTTAGTGAAGAGATACCTGTGATTCTTGTCAAAGTGGATATAAATTGTATGATCATATTCAGCCAGACAGTGAGATGGAGATTTACAATGGTGAGCAATTCTTTTTTTTTTTCTTTTTTTTTACGACTGGGGGGGCCAGGCCCCCCATTAACTCTGCCCATGAGTATCACTGCTTACGCCATACAGTAGTATTATATAGTGTACAGTAGTATTATATAGTGTACTGTAGTATTATATAGTGTACTGTAGTATTATATAGTGTACAGTAGTATTATATAGTGTACTGTAGTATTATATAGTGTACTGCAGAAAAATATATATCTTTGAGCTTGCAGGTTTACTGGATTCTTGGTGTTGTAAGTTATTTACAGTCAACGGGTTGGAGTTGTCAATAATGTCTTTTAAGGACAGAATTCCCTCAGTGTTGTGCCAGCCAGGCAATATTTGTTCACATACCCATAACAACATGACATCCCATATAGATTTTGCGCTCAGAATCGGTAAGCAACAATGTTTCATTGAAATTGGGATAGATTTTAAGGACGGTTGTTTTGTTGCTAAATCAATTCATGCAGTGTGTACTGACCATTTGTTTTTGTTGTTGTTGTTTTTTACCTCACTTTTCAATTGGGAGCCCTTTTCATATTGATGAATTGCTCGGTGTGGTTTGAGCTGTAGTCTTGTGCGAGTGCGAGCACACATTTTTGTGCTCGTGCCTGAATTAGTCTGACATTTCATGCTTGAATGCCTTCATGACATTTGAGTTTAAGGAAATATCATGGTCTGCTGAACTGTCCAGGGCCAACCACAAACACAAATTAATATGAAATAGCCCACGATGAATTCCTGGGCGTTGGTTTTAAACTTGCATAGCTACACTGGTTCACTTCACAATTCACATCAACGACATGGATACTTTGTCGGGGGCTCTTGAAATTGTGTTGCTATTTTTTTGTACAGTATGGCTCGACTAGCTTTTTACTTGTTCCAAAAGATTACCTGTGTGTGTGTGTGTGTGTGTGTGTGTGTGTGTGTGAGAGAGAGAGAGAGAGTGTTGAGCAGCAGCAGGCAGCTGAATGAAGACTGTGACAGAGGGGAACGTAATCACCTGTAATCAACAGAGGTGGGGGAGCGCACCTACTGTATGAGGATGGAGCGCACCTACTGTCAGGGGCGTCATGCAAGCCAAAATTCTGAGGGGGCGACATTCGGTGGCGACCAAAGGATCGCCGGCTAAAAAAATTCCAGCAGCGACCTAAGGTCTGAATAGATCTGCAATGATTCAATCAATCTGCTCAGATAAAGTGTGCTGAATCCACTCATGAGTGATTGATTTATCTATCTATCATTTAGCTATTTGCAAAATGTTGCCATTTGAAGCCAGATTTAAAGGAATATCTCGCTTTAAATTAACATGAGGATTAATTAGACTGTTGTGATGTCATTCAGTTTTAACCATCAATATTTTCCTCCTTTTCTCATTAGGGTAAAAAAATACTGTATACTGTATGTATTTAGAGATTTTGGTCAATTATTTGTGATTTTATGGTTATTAGCTTAATCACTCACTTCTATACTAGCTTCTACACTGCTGCCACTTTTCTTGAAATATAGCTCAATCTTGCTACTAATAACTAATAATCGCCATGAAAAACTGAGGGTCAGATTTAATGGGCATGAAGCCAGCTAAAAATTTGCTGCGGCAATCTAAGGTCTGAGATCTGCAATGATTCAATCAATCTGCCCAGATAAAGTGTGCTGAATCCACTCGTGATTGATTGATTTATCTATCAATTGGGCGATTTAGCTATTTCTAAAATGTTGCCCATTTGAAGCCAGATTTAGAGGGGGCAACTGCCCCCTCAGTTTCAATGGGCATGACGCTTCTGCCTACTGTATGAGGATGGATCCCAACAACACCCCCCCCCCCCCCCCCCCCACACACACACACACACACACACACACGCGCGCGCGCACGCACACACACACACACACACACACACACACACACGGCTATGGCTATTAGGTGATAAGGGCCCGCTATTGTTCACGTAGTATGCTATCATTCAAGTATCGTTTGCGCAATGGTGCATATCAATAATGAATTGAAAGAGCAAACTCACGGTTTCCTCAAGTGCTGCAAATGGCTTGAATGGTTTCTGTTCCTCCCGATGCAAGAGGGTGATAGTGACTGTGTTGCATTATATATTCGAGACATAGGCTATAGCCGAACTTTTGTGGGGAGAAATAAATTGAAAACTAGTCACTAAAACCATCCACCATTTAATGTTAGTGCGACCACTATTTTGAGGCTTTTGGGCGATGTAACTAGGCAAGTCACTTGGCACATTGACACCCCACGTTATCGCCTGAATGCCTAGGAAATGAATGCATGGGGAACTTCGCAGTGAGACGTGTGTGTTCTGGAGTAGTGGAGAAAAGTGTTGGGCAGATATCTGGTGTTGTGGATGCAGACAGTGTATGGAGACCTGTTGCCTGCGTTTTGGGCATTCCAATTGCTGCCTCAGCCCCCCCCAATCCACAGCACAAAATGCGTCATGCCCATCACTCCTCGCCTCGCCCCGCATGCTCCCCCCCCCCCGCCCTCTACTCCCCCCCCCCCCGCCCGCTCTACTCGCCATCGACCAGAAAAAACGGACCATTTCCCTATGTTTCTAAACAAAGATCCCTCATGTCTAGAAAGGTCACACGCCGGTAAATAACCTGCCTGGACTAACAGACAATGGTCCAGACTTCATGTTTAGAAGTGGCTACTGACACAGACAAAAACACCCCTTGGAGAAGTGTGGGAGCGCCTCTCCCCCGCGTTCCCACAGCACTACACCTATGATAATCAACTAGTTGATGTCATACCATGGTCTGGGTGAATACTCGTTTCCGATTGGCCGGCAGGTGTGCATTAAAACCTTTTAGAACACGGCTCTCTTGAATACTCGATTCTGATTGGTCAATCAACAAGATTCACCGGTCATTATTTCTCGACAACCGACCGCTGCTCTGCCACACCTGGATTAATCAGTTGATAAGAGCCTTTTGTCAGCAAACACTACTAATTAGGCCAACCAGTTGCAGCTGTGGTGTCTTGTGTGCCAATTACGAATGAAACCGCTTTGTCGTTGAAAACGCTGTTAAGAAATCTATTTGAATAATTATTTTTGTCAGATTATTGAATGATTTAGTTGTAGGCCGTGTTCTAAGCGGGATAATGTATAGTGAGCCGGTGATTACTGGAAATAATGACCTTCAGGTGAATGATTAAGCCCTCCGCTGCGCGTCGGGCTCAATCATTCACCTGTCGGTCATTATTTCGCCAGTAATCACCGGCTCACTATACATTATCCCTTACATAAGGCACACGTAGTCCGGCTCAAGTCTAATCACATGTTGTAAATGAATCCACTACTCAACCTGCACAGCTGTAAAATTAGCGAGTGCTTTTATACGATTTTAATGCACTTTGCGGAGTCAGGTGGGTTATTTGCCTCCGCGTCGTGCATTCAAATCGTATAATGCACACCTAGTCGTTGATTATCCCTTACACTCACTCACCTGTGTCACCCAAACTCCACAGCTCCACAGAGGGAATATTTTGGCTTTAAGCCGAATAAGAGAGGAGCCAATTAACCTGAACAAGCTGGTTGTGTGTGTGTGTGGGGGGGGGGGGGGGGCATTGTGACATCATCAGTTGGACAAAAATTTAAACAGAGTCCACTTGCTCCCTTTCATATAAAAGGATATCCCACCCAGTTTTTCGAAATTGAAAAAGAAAGCAGTTGGAATTATTCACACAGAAGTGAACGTTTTTGGGGACGATCAGTTAGGTTATTAGTAATTGTGGAGATCATCTGCAATATTGTAAGATTATTGTAAATTCTATTGTAAGAGAATAGCTCGGAGCAGCTCATTAAATAAATGATATTGATATGAATGTGAACTGTGACTGTGTCTGTGAACTTTCTGTCCTGCAAAATTCTAAATTGTGAACTATGAGCGTGAACTAGTTCATTTTAAGCTGCGTGAAATTAATTCTGAGCTAGCGTGAACTTGCACAACCCTGAGTGGCAACAGTCTGGGTCCGGCTTCACTATAGGCTTGCCTAGTCTTGTTAATGTGCGGGGCGGCTGTGGTTCAGGAGGTAGAACGGGTCGTCCACTAACCAGAAGGTCGGTGGCTCGATCCCCGGCTCCTCCAGTCCGCATGTCAAAATGTCCTTGGGCACCGAACCCCAAATTGCTCCCGATGGCTGTGCCAGCACCCTGCGTGGCAGCTCGCCGCCCTTCGGTGTGTGAATGGGTGAATGTAGGCACATTGTAAAGCGCCTTTTGGATAAAAGCGCTATATAAATGCAGTCCATTTACCGTGTGTGCGTTTGTGCGTGTGTGTGTGTGTGTGTGTGCATTTGTGCGTGTAGTATAGCCTCTTTTCTGGAAGCGATGATGCCTGTTGTTAAAAGGTCAACAGTTCACCCAGACGACAGAAGGTGGCAATTAATAGAAAAAGTGAGCATCACCAAGCAAGGCGGGTCACAAGTGAAGTGTGGGCTTGTCGTGTCGTTGCCTTGGGGGGAGTTTCAGCGCTTTACGAGCAAGGCACCGAGTCCAGTGTCACGGGCCAAGTCAAGGGCTAAGTGCTGACTGATGCAATGTGCACCTTGGAGTTTCCTCCTCCCCTTCCTCTCTTTGCATGTGCTGTCTTTTGTAGTGACTAAATGGCTCTGACACCGGAGGTTAACGTAGCAATTAAGACGCGTCAAATAAGTTCCTGGTGCGTTAATAGCGGCCAAGCTCTCACCTCCTTCTGTCACTAGATATCGAGTGTCTTCCGAGACCCGGCCCCGTTGTCGCCGCAGAGTACATAGTTGTATAACTTCTCCCTTCGTTAGTGTTCATGTGCATGTATAGTTCTCTCCTTCGGTCTCTGTCACTCTCTTTATGCATGCGCACAATCAGTGGCCTATCAACACTGCAAAGTCATATCGGCCATTACATTGATGAATTTGCCAAATATGCACTCAAGGATATGTATAGCACCTGCCCTAATGGCATGGATACATGTGGATTTCAAGTGGTGATAAGATAACAAATGAACTAATGGAGCAATCAAGTCAGGAGACTGTTCTATACAGACACGATAAACACGCTACTGCCTGCTTGGGTTTGCTATACAGGAAGATAGAGTGGCAAAAAAAAAAAAAAAAAAAAAAAAAAAACTTGATGATATCTTTGTCAATGTTAAAAAATATATATCTTATAGCATTTTGGCATTTTCTGAAAATCTCAATTAAAAAAATCACATTTACACTTCAAAAATCATCAACTTGGTCCTCATTTGTGAAGATTATTTTGCTGAACACAAAAATCACAGTTTCATCAACTTTTGTTAACCACAGGCCTTATTTCAGGCATCATCATACACAATTGGGTAAGTGGGCCCCAGCTGTCTGCGATTTCTGTCCCACACTGATGATGTCACAATGTCTATGACATCATCAGTGATGTCACGCAGGCACTTGACGATGTCATCAGTGATGGCCACTCGAGCAATTGCGATGTCACTGATGATGTCACAGTGTCTATGACATCTGCAGTCTATGTGCGGACTCTACTTTTCTCTCACTACTGATCACTCACTGACGTCATCAGTGATGCGAAGTTGAGCAATTGTGCGCTGAGTGACGTCAAATCCCATTGACTTTGAGACGAGGGAACCACGAAGTGCTAACATCCAGGCCTTAGGAATATGCGGTATTCTTGTGTGAAAAGCTATAAAGATTTCTCAGCTGCGGGCTAGTAAGCCCCCGATGTTTCCAGATCCTAAGCACGCCTCTGCTTTGCTAACAAAATGTGCATTCCCAAAGCAATCCCAGCATACCGTATGCATTATTCATCACAGAGTTTGTCATTGTTTATAAGAGTGTAGGCTTATATCCCATTGGGTGCAATCATCCCTTTGAAACTTTAGAGCTAGTGGGACAATAGAAAGTTTGTGTGTGTGTGTGTGTGTGTGTGTGTGTGTGTGTGTGTGTGTGTGTGTGTGTGTGTGTGTGTGTGTGTGTGTGTGTGTGTGTGTGTGTGTGTGTGTGTGTGTGTGTGTGTGTGTGTGTGTGGTGGGATAAAAAAGATGGCAGAATCAAGGCAATAATCTCTCCAGTTATCAAAATCAAAACATGTTTTCTTTTAAATACAACATTTGAACTTGCCTTCCAGTATCCAGCGGCTCAGAATCAGAATCACTTTTACTGCCACAATAATATGCAAATTACACACGAGGACTTTGTCTTAGTGTCTGAATGCAGCGTAGCGGTCATGTCAATATTCACACGTGAAGCCAAGCATGCTCTCCTTCTGCCTGATGATGTCAAAGCTTTAAGTGACACCATGTAGGTCAATTAACCAAGGGGTTGAGATGTCACCCGTGTCTCTGAAATGAAAATGATGAAGTCACATGACTGACTCTAAAAATAGTATCTCATATCTAAGCATAGGTTAGTGTCAAACTGATTTCAGAGGTGAAGAGACGCAGGTACAGAGAGACAGGTCCCTTCTCTCGTTTGGCCCAGTGAGAGCCGTTTATATTTCCAAACACTGTAATTACGTTGCTCGCTTGCAGCCGCTCTCAGGCGCCACAAGGGGACATCATACGTGAAGAGTCAAGCCGCAACTCACCAGGGCAGCCGGGAGGCTACACTAATAAGCAACGGCGTTGGAAGCACGGTGCGGTGGGCGCTGCAGCACCCCCTGGTGGCAAGAGATGTAAAAAAAAAAAAAAAAATTTTTTTTTTTTTTTTTTTTTTTTTTTTTTTTTTACAGTGCACCTGAACGCAACATGCAAAATACCCGCTGAATAAGTGTCCAAATGTTCATGTAATTCTGGCCAATACTCCACTTCTGTTATAACATTTCAGTCTGGAAGATATAATCTTTATGACTACCTTAAAAGGCTAAATGAATAGCTTAGAAAATGAATAGCACCGGGGGCCCATGGTACTATTAATCCGGCCCTGGATATATCGGAGGAATAGCAGGTAGGCTATCACTGTCCCTGAGTCCTGAGGGTAAATTGAGTAATGCTGCAGAGAAGAGGAGAAGACACTGAATAATGACATCACAACAGTATAATCCTAATGTTAATTTAAAATTTAATATTCCTCTAAATATGGCTAAAAGTCCAAAAAGGGTGGGAGAGAGAATGAGGATTCCAACACAGCAGTGGGAGCAAGTGGTGACATGGAGGTGAGTGAGAAAAGGTGACTGAATAATGACACAACAGTCTAATCTTAATATTAATATTCCTCTAATCTGGCGACAAAGTGGCGCCGTCAGCCGTCCCCCCCAATGTTGAATCGGTGACAGCACCCCCTACCTAAAAGTACTTCCAACGCCACTGCTAATAAGCTCTGGGGATGGCGAGAGAGGACGAGGCAATCGCCATTAGCATCATGGTGGCTAGCGCGTGGCCGTCAGAAGCTAACTTTGTGGGTAGCAGTACCATCATGTCCATGTTGCATGTTCGTAGAAGTCCATCTTTTCACAGTCTTGACGACAGGTCTGGCAGATTTTAGTTTTTGCCTGTAGGTCGGGATAAGATGAACCAGACAGTGGTCGGAGAGTCCCGAGGCTACACGGTGCGGGAGCGATAGGCATCTGTTAATACAGTGTAGCAGTGGTCTAGAGGGGTTTTCCCCTGATGGGGCATTTTATGTGCTGTTTGTGCAGTTTACTTTTGAGGATTATTATCATCATCATCATTATCATCATCATCATTATCATCATATTATCGTATCATGAGTGTTGGAAATGTAATTGGTTACTGAGTACTGATTACCCCCTAAAAAGTACTGATTACTTTTTGAAAAGTAATTAGTTACATTACTAAATATGTTACTAGTCACTTTTTCTTTCTGTTTCTACCAATTATATATATATATATATATATATATATATATATATAACATTACATTATATTACGTCATTTGGCAGACGCTTTTATCCAAAGCGACTTACAATAACACACTTTTTGTCAGCAATAGAGCAATCAACTATGGAGCACAGTCTATGACAACTACAAATCCTGAAGGAACAGTGGTACGAGTTTAGTTTAGGATTTTTTTTTTTTTTATTTTTTTTATTAATAGAAAGAGAGAGAAAGAAGTTAGATCAAGAAGGGCCCAGATGGAGCCTAAAAAGGTGAGTCTTTAGTCTTTTCCAAAAGATCGGCAGTGATTCAGCAGTCCTGACCGAAGGTGGAAGCTCGTTCCACCATTGGGGTGCCAGGGACGAGAAGAGTCGAGATCGGGATGAGCGACTTTTGAGCGCCCGTAGCGAAGGAGGGGCGAGGCGCCCTGCACTGGTGGAGGAGCGAAGGGAGCGGTGAGAGGTTTGGAACCTGACCATAGATTGCAGGTACAGGGGAGCTGACTGGGGTACTGCCCTGTAGGCCAGTACCAGTGTCTTGAATTTGATGCGAGCTGAGATGGGAAGCCAGTGGAGGTCCCGGAAGAGGGGAGTGACATGAGAGAATTTGGGTTGGTTGAATACCAGACGGGCTGCAGCGTTCTGAATGAGCTGAAGCGGTCGGATGTCGGATATATAAACAAAGCAACACTGATCACGAGTTTTTGGTATCGTTACATCCCTATGGTATTTAGTATTCTAGTCCATTCCACAGGCAGGGTCAATATTCATGAATGTGAAGGGCTGAATCAATAGCAGCACTCCTCCCACATGATGAGACTATGTAATGTCATGTAATGAGACCACTTCCATTACGTCTGAAAAACAGCAACATTTGAAGACTCAGAAAAGCAAACATCACGTCTTTTGCTGAACAACAGTGTAACATAGTTTGTGTTTGCTTGCCATGGATTCATGGATTGGACTAGGTGCTTCTGAACTGATTTGATGTAACTAGAGCTGAGGTTTACCATGCAGTCAGTTATTGTATTTTGTGAAAATGTTCCTTGTGGATCAGGTTTTACTTGGAACTGCACGGGCCCGGGGGGAATGCTCAGTTCAAATGTTATTCTCTCAGGCATCAGGTAGTAATGAAAAGTCTTCTCACATACACTTTATTTGACCTTGACACCCACTGCTCTACCTTGGATCGGTAAATACACTAACTATGAGAAAGCACTGGACTACGTGGTGGTGTATCATTGCCTGCTGGCACCTCGAGCAAGATTCTCTGTTTGTGAGAGGGAGGAGGGAAAAAGTAAACAATTCTTACACCGATAAATCCCAGGGGCTACCATTATGAATCAAAAAGAGGATGTATAGCAGGATCCTCATCTTTTTCTCTCTTTTTTTGTCAGACAACCCTAGGTAGCCTACTTGTTAAATAGCCCAAATATGTGTTTCTCTTATGACTGAAGCAACAGGCCCACCTATGGTTCATGCGGAACCAGATAATGTCAGCCTTGTGTCACAAGAACTCAGATTTGTTAGGATGATAACATTTTACTATGGATTTAATTAAGCATGAGCAATTTGGCTATTTTCATCTCTGTAGGCAGCAAGGGATTTTGCTTTATTAGACTTTTCCTATGCTTGTCATATTCTATGAATGTTATTTCGTACAATCCATTTGGATTCATTTTTAAGCATGGCTTGATAGTATGCAATTTTTCCACTTTTATTTCATTAGCGTTATTGCTTTGAGCAGGTATCTTTCTTAGAGTTATGCCACTCTGATATTCAAATGTCCCGGGGCATTATATAATTGGAATTTACAAATTCTCTCTCCAGGAATAACAAGTTGCACAGATAACTTTCCTCAGAGCACGTGTAGTTCAAAGAAGGCTTTTAATGTTGTGGTCATGATCATCTGAAAATAGAAAGCTATTAACTCTCTTCCTTTTCCTGCCTTCCTCTCTCTTCTTCTATCATATTATAAGGAGCTTGACCTCCTTCCCTCCGGCCGCCGTTTGAGAATGCCAATAACAAGGACACAGCGTTCCACAGCTTCCTTTATCCCTGTTGTCATTGACGGGCTTAATTTGTTCGCCTAACTTTTCACTTTGGACTTGCACACCCTTATATTATTTAATATTATTTATTCTCTTTTATTGCCACTGCAAAGCACTTAACTCGATTTGAGGTTGTACTTTATTTTGTACTTGACGGACTTGCAGCGCATAATATGGGATCTGGTATTGTTTCTTATTTTTATTTTTTATTTTTTTCAGTTTCTGGTTCAGTGTGGTAGGGGTGTCTTCGTTTTTACTTGAGCTATTGGTTTATTCCAGGAATTTGTGTGTTCTATAATTCTGATGCTTGTTGTTGTCAATGTTTTGATGTACGGTAATCTGCTGTGTTTGGATGCCCGCTGCAGGCTCACTTTCCATCGTCAAGTTCAAGTTCAAGTTGTCTTCTCTTTCAAAATATCTCACACAATTATAGATAGTAGTGCATGTAACCCACTGACATCTCTGAAATCAGACCACAGAACCTAATGTTAGTCAACAGATGTAGTAAAACAGTCAGACTAGCACTTATTGCATGGTTGAATCTTGCCCTCCTTTTCCCTTGACGGTCTTCATTAAAATAGAAATTCTGTCACTGTTGTATATGCTTTTTGTTTCTCCAGAGTATAGACACTACCTTGCATGAGTTTCTTATAGCTGTGCGTGCATAGCCAATATGGAAACACAACAGCATAAATTCTCAGCAACCAAAGAAATCTACTTGAAAAGATGGAGCAGTGGCTTAAAACTTTAAAGTGAAACAATGTGAGATATCACAGTTGGAACGAATGGGCACTTTGTAGACTGCATGTCCCTCTCCAACCTTTCTACAAAGTTTTGTGGTGTTATGTGAATCAGCTGTTTGGAAGTTAGGCGCCTTTGTGATTGGCAACTCCTATTACAGTACCATGCCCCTTTTGGCCAGTGAGCACGAAAAGGTAAAAGATACCCCAAAATGAAAAATCAGTCATTGGGCCCTATCTTCGTAGAGGCATAAAATCCCAACACCTGGTGTAATCCAAGTCTGCACAAGCCCCGAGATGTCAAGTTGACTTGAAAAAATGTCATGCACCCTGCTTTTATCTGAAATCTTCGGTTGGACCTTCCTGCGAGCAAAAGTGCTGTGGCCAGGGTGGCTGGAGGGTGTAAACATTGTAGGTTTGCAGACACGTAAAATGCCATATTTTAGAAATGTATTTTGCCAAGGTTTTGTTTCAAATTGACATTGGTACAGTATTCGCCCTGGTTAGCAGACAAGTTAAATGCCAAGGTTTGATTGAGGATTGGGTTGAATTTATGCACTGTACATGTTAACCCATAATGCACACACACCATGAGTGCCATGTGGCAGCAGGTTACATACTGCTGGTAATGTAACAGTTCAAATATCAACAACTCATTCATTAACAGATGTTAATGCAGCACAGAATCAGATATCTACCATTCTCCAGCAGCTTTAGGGCCGTTGGGCTCTGGAATCCATGGATCTGGTTAAGCACAGCATGGATGTGTTGAGATTCATCCTTTCTCCTCTAACATAGATGTGCAGCTAAATCTCTCCTTCGCCTGCTGACTACAACTGCTCACATAGCTGCTTCATCCTGCGCAATCTCCAAAACAACATCCAGACACAACATGCAGTAGATCAATGAACAACTATTGCCAGAAGCTATTCACATAGCAGTACAGGGAAAAAACACTTTCTGAAAGAGGAAAAACAGTCCATAGAGTGTTACAATGCTAACCAGCAAGATGCTATAATGAAATATATATATATATATATATATACTGTATACTAGGCATCTCGAGCTACGTGCGCTCGATTCCTACTGCAGCTCGCATTCGCACTCTCTCTCTCCCTCCTCGCCCTCTCTCTCCCCCCTCTCTCTCCCTTTCCTCTCTCCCTCCCTCTCCTCTCCCTCTCCTCTCTCTCCCTAGGAGGCTGCAATTTGGCATGGATGTTAAATGTGTGCGCATTTGTATGAGTGAAGGTATGTATGTGTTTGTGTTCATGCCAATAGACCCTTTTCACGGGGGCCATTTTGTGTCGAAAAGGCAGTGTTAACACAGGTGCAAGCAACACACTAACGAGGGTTTCCAAGTTCCACTCGTGGAAGTTTGAAACCCTCATTAGTGTTTTGCTTGCACCTGTGTTTACCCTGCCTTCTCGACACAAAATGGCCCCTGTGAAAAGGGTCTATTGGCTAAAAAGGGGTGGTGAAGGGGCTTTGTACTTGGCTGCAGGATCGTGAGTGACAGAAATCACCACTCAGGCTAATCAACAGTTCATCCCGGCCACTGGTCCGGAGGCTGCAACAGAAAGGGGGGGGTCCCAGTCCCCAACGATTGGGCTGCCCCAGCTCCTTCAGGGTCTTTCCTCTAGTTACCTGCAGGGTTTTGCGATGAATCAACATAGCGCCATGTCCGTGGGTCGGTAAGATCATGGATTTCTGTTACCCGTGTACCAACGGATACTTTGAAACGACAGGATTCGCATTGTAACCATGTCAGCACTGTAGTTGAGTCCGTCCACAGGAACACCTTGTCAATCCTCGGGGTGAGCTCGCGCTGTATCAGTGCTGATAATTGGGCTCCGGTGACAGCCGCACAAAACTCCAACCTAGGCATAGAGTGTGTAGACGCTTCGGCAATACCCGAGATCGGGCCAACAAGAAGGATGGCTGTATCGATCCCTGACGGTTGCCTGTCCTGAGGTAAGCTACTGAACCGTAAGCCTGTTCCGAGGCATCGCAAAACACATGCAACTCCCTGTAATGCCGTGGGCAGATCCCCCGTAGGCTATCCGTATCACCGGGGTAGGGTGATATGGGGGAGGAATTGAAGCTTCCCTTCCAATTCAGCCCAGGCTTGCAAGAGATCGGGTGTCATCCCAGCCTCTGTGTTGTCCCAGAGACACCTCACCAGCATCTTAGCTCGTGTCATGTAAGGAAGGATGAACCCTAGAGGGTCATACTGGCTGGCTATCACCCGGTAGATATTCTGCATTGTAAGGCTTTTATACTCCACAATACGGTTCTTGTACCCCAATCTGTCCGGCTGGCAATGCCAGACGAGACCCAATGCTGACTCAGTGAATTCCTTATCTTGGGCTAGCCAGAGATCGAGACTTGTTTGACCGAGCTTCTTGGGGCAGATGGCTGAGCACACCCAGATCCATCGCTAGCCCACTGATGAAGGTCGAATCTCCCGGAAGGCCAATAGATCCCGTAACTTATCGACCAACTGCGGAGGGTGATCACCCTGGGGTCTAAGCTCTGCGGAGAGCAGTGCTCACCCCTCCGGCTCTACGACCAGAGGGGGGTGAAGAAAGCAAGTGAGATCGCGAGCGACTCAACTCATAACCTCAGCACTTGCTTTCAGATCCTGCCCTCTGGTAGGAGATATGCTGCCCCTATATTTAAAACAAACAGGTTTACCCCCTCTGCTATCAGGCTCCTTAACAAACATAGTCCTGCCTGAACCCCTTTTGCCCCCCCCTTCACCTGCCAGGGAAACCTGGCCCTGTTGTGCCACCCCCCACCCCCCTCCATGCAGACATACAGGTGCACACACAGAGAACCTTCAGAGAACTTTTAGAGCTAGGTATTTTACTGTGGTCTTTTAATGTTTTTTTGTGTATTATCCACTTTTGTATAGTGTCTTGTCTTGTTTTCCTTGTACTGACTTGATCAAAGTGAATTTCCCTCGTGGAGAATAAAGTACAACTAAACTAAACTGCCGGGCTTCCCCAGGGCTAGGCAAGCTTTCAGTTATCAACGTAGAAACATCTCTCTACCGAGAAGCTCACATCGTCCCCTGGCTGACTGTGACTCGTAACGTGGCGCTGCAGCGAAAAATGTGGCACAGCATGGGCTGCAGGTAGTGCTGAAGGGAAGTACCTGCCATACAGTTGGGGGTCGCTCCTTCTCCAGATCTCTCCAAATGAAGCACAGGGGTGGCCGATCCTCGGGAAGGAGGCGGACTTGATGGAACATGCCTTTGATGTCTCCGAGGGACTCGTTGAGGCTCTGGCCCTTGTACTGATAACAGCAATCAAACACAACGCAATTCTTGCCATTGTGGCTTACCATGTGATGAGGGATGTACCACCATTCCCTTTCTGAGGGAATTGCCGTACCTAGCTCAATCACAGCACCCGCCTGGACTACCTTCCTGCTTTCCGATTTATAAGCTTTCGCGCTGTACAGGTTATTCGCCAGGCTATTCTCGGTGCTTCTTAGCCGTGGCATAACAGTCTCTGGTGTAGCTGGCAAGGCTTGTTCATTTCTCTTCCGCAGTATGGGTGTAGCATAGTGTAGCACCCTTATCCACATCTAACCTCCTTCTCATTCCGGCACAAGCCGGCGGAGTTCAGTATGCTGGAGATCTGCGGACGTCGACAGACATCGCTGTTCTCGAGGATGCCATTGACCTAGTTTGATGGAACCCATGAGCCTCCAACCCAACCTAGTCCGGATGGCTCGTGGACCACCAAGCATCCTGGGCGGGATGAGTTCTAGACATTCAAGGAAGATGGCTATGGTCCACACCAATCAGAACCAGAGGTATTTGATTGGCGAAGGCTGGGATCGGTAGTCCAGCTAAGTGGGTGTATTGCCCCTTGAGGCGATCCATAGGATAGGTCTGCTCTGCTAACGACGACTGCGCCACGGTAAACGCTCTGGATATAAAATAACCTTTACCCTCGGGTTTGGTTGCGGCATGAATCCTGAAATTCACAGATGACCCTATTCACCCGGGAGGCCTTAATGCCAGGCTTTCAGGGGTCCCCCGCAATCCAAATCAACGTGCATCTGGAAGCAACATAGTACGCTCCGATGCGTCGTCCAGCAGCGCGTAGGTCATCAGACTGTGGTTGCTACACCGTTGGACCACAGGGACGACTTTCAGCAGTAGGTAGGGGCTGGGGAACGATCTAATCATATACAACAGTCTTGTTGGCAGATGATTGACGTCTCTGCTGGTCGGCCAGATCTTGTATCCGTGCTGAAATCTCCAGCAGAGCGGCCGGCACCTTAGAATCTGTCTTCCGCCTTGACTACTGGATTAGAGATGGGCAGCTGGTGATGACGTTGCTATTGCGTGGTTATTCAATCCCCGTGCTGGTCTGGAGTTGAGATCATGTAGGACCCGCAGGTGTTGCCGGTGACAGACATGACAAAAATTCTTCAGATCGCACTCTCTACTACGGTGGGTCCCGGCACAGCGAAAGCATCTCTCATTGGTCCGGATCCACTCTTCGAGATGTTTAAGGGACAGTCCTGTTATCTTTGGACACCTGCTGATGCTGTGCTCGCGGCTGTCACAGAACTTACAAGGGACCCAACGTCGGTCTGTCGCGGAGCCTCTCTGCGTGGGAATATGTCCTTTGTCAGTAGTGCCATAGGAAGCTGCGGAGGACTGCTTCTCTGACCGCCTTTCATTACTTTGTTTCCACGTCCCCCCTGGAGGTGAAACGTTCCGATGCTGCTCGGTACTATCCATGTCGGTTATACGTAGAACACTTGTTTTATGCTCCAGCCAGTCCGATATGTCCTTGGTGGTAAAGGTTGTACCGGAATCTCGCCACACAATACCGCGATTCACGCACCATTCTGAGAAGCTTTCCTGGTAAGACTTTGGTAACTTCGCCAACAAGGTATCAGAGTACCAGCGGCTTCGGAGCTCGGCACTATCCGGGCCCTCTAATTGGGTAAACAGACGCACGAATGATTGAACATGCAAAGCATACCTATTGAGGCCGTGCAAATCCCCCTTCTTAATAGGAGGACAATCAGCTATCTTCTTCATCTGGTTGCAAATGGCTTCTCTTTCGGCCTTTGCTTTCATCGGTTGGGCCTCCAGTTGGGCTTCTTGGAGCCGGTCGGCTTCTTGTTCAGCTTCTTGTTGGGTTTTCCTCTCTTTGGCCTCCGCCCTGCGATTTTCCTCTGACTTCTTCATACTCGAGTCCTGGAAGGCGGATGGGGCCGAACCAGGGGCTGGGTTATGTTGTTTATTTCCCTCAAGCTCAGCTCGCAATCTGTCAATCTCGGCATGTTGTCTGTCATTCTCGGCTCGTTGTCTCTCATTTTCGGCGTCCCTGGCTTGCAGTTGCATTCTCATCATCTCCATTTGCATTTGTTCATTTTTGGTTAGCAGTCTGTCATTCTCGGCGTCCCTGGCTTGCAGTTGCATGCTCCTCTCCATCAACGCAGTCCGTATCTGTGCGTTCTCAGCTGTCATCTTCGTCATCTTGACCTTGATGTGCTCGTAGTAGCTATCAAAATCATCGTGGGCCTTTTCTGTGACAATGCTGCTATCTGGGTTCGAAGGGCCGTTTATTATAGAGGTTCGGCAGGAACTAGCTGGTTGTAAGCCAGTTCGGATCCCATTGGAGGCCTCATCCTTTAGATTCACTGGAGAGGTGGTTCGCTGGTGCTCATGCTCGCGGTCTCTCCCGGGGATTTGCGGATGCGCAAGTGGATTTGGAGTTCGTGGCATAGTGGAATAAGAATGTGTTCACACTATGGCGCACTGATACTTATAGCATCCACTGGTTAGTCATGAAGTTATGACATCATCAGTGATGTCCGATGTCACAGATCCATTGTGATGGTATCAGTGATGATGTCAGCTAGTATGATGTCAGCGCTCTCGCTTGTCAATGATGTCTGGTTGGCTCGATGTCCGATCGATGATGTCATAGATCCCATTGTGCTGTCATCATCGCGGTGATGATGTCCACCCTGCCCACCCTCTGCCGATCTGGGGAGAGCCCGAGACATGCGCAGCCGCTTCTTTTCACCTGACAGCGGGAGCTTCACCGGTAGGACGTAGCACGTGGGAGATTCACGCTGTCCCCACCAGTTCCGTTGCCTCCGAACAGGCGCCCCGACCGACCAGAGGAGGCGCTAGTGCAGCGACCAGGACAAATACCCTCATCCGGCTTATCTAATGGGCCTTTTTCACAGCCGCCATTTTGTGTCTAAAAGGCAGGGTAAACACAGGTTCACTAATTAGGGCCCCAGCACTGGAACACCTAACTGGACTGGAAGTTGGAAAACCTAATTAATGTTTTGGTGCACCTGTGTTACTTCCTGCCTTTTAGACATCAAATGGCTGCTGTGAAAAAGGCCTATTATGTAGTTAACTGCCCTGCTGTTTGATGGACAGTCAACTTGTGTGTTCTGAAACCATTGGATGCTCATTAACACGAATGAAAGATAGTTATGGGTGCTTCTGTATCCCCATATCACACTTTTGAATTGATTAAGCAATGCAGGAATAATAATAATAAAAAAAGATATTCTATCAATCATGCATTATCTCTTTGCTGAACCCACTGAACCGCAAGCAATTCTAAACGGAATTGGATTTTCTCACTCTCTCTTGGTTTTCATAATTTAATTGACAAACATGGTTGTTTTAAGCTATCAGTTATGGCAGATCCCCAATTAAGCGATTCATACACTGTACGTGCCCCGTGTCATTTTGGATTAAGTATTAAAGAATGATGATGAAATAAAACAAGGGCATATTGAGCTTGAAAAATCATTGCCACTTGTGTTGAGCAGTAAGTGCAGAGATGACATGGCGGCAAAATCCAATACTATTAGCTTAATAGCATATGGCAGCCATAGCAAAGGACAATATTGGCATGCATGTCAATGGGATTTAGCATGGAGAATAAATGGAATGATGAACATTGTACATAAAGGCCGCTCCCCACATACCACATTAAAGATGGATTAGATGGAGGCTAGCTCTATGCTGCTACGGTGCAATCCGTTGACATTAGTTATAGTCCCTCATTGTTCAAATTCATTGTCAATCATAAGCTGTTATTAATAATAGAAGTCATTCAACAGTCACTGTTTAGCCTTGAGCCTTCAGTGGTTTGCTTAGCTATCAGTCCAGCCCTGGATGCAATGTGAGTAAATGTATTGGTTGACCAGCTACGACGGCACAGTGGCTCAGTGGTTAGCTCACAGCAAGAAGGTCCCGGGTTCGAACCCCGGTCCGTCCCAGGTCCTCTCTGTGTGGAGTTTGCGTGTTCTCCCCGTGTTCATGTGGGTTTCCTCCGGGCGCTCCGGTTTCCTCCCACCATCAAAGACATGTATGTTAGGGTTTCATATTCCTAACATCCTAACATCTACGCATGTGGACGCCAGGAAGAATAGCTGCTATAGCTAATGGTGATCCTAATAAACTTAAACTAGGTGGGCGGCCCTAATCACCCATCAAGGGCAACTCTGTCCAGCTGCTCTCAAGCCCTGGTGAGGCAAGCAGAGAGTGGCCATGTGGAGCTGTGAGAGAACGCAGCATGGACGCAGACACCACTGACCAGAGAATGTCATGTTTTTGGAAGAAGTGGACATCCTTGAAGAAGAGACTGTTGGTAAACGCAGGAAGCTATCTGCAGTGCAGCTATTGACCCAGCGCGAGCTGTCTGGATGAGCAGACGTGTGTCAGGTGGCATAGGCCCACCGCAGTGATGAGCGTGAATTCAATTCAAAGGGTTCATGGGCTGGATTAGCTTGAATATTGATAAAGATTCAAAACCCTAGACGACCAGATTAAAACTAATGAGCCAGGATAATTATAGCCTATTAAAAGGCTAAAAATACATCAGGCTAAACCCAACCCGTAACTAATGCATACAGAATACATAATGGTGTATGTTGTCCAGTACAGCAAACTCTGAGCCTTCCCATAGGTACCAAATATGGTGAACTTGAAAAGATAACGTTATTTGAAAGAGTCTAGATGCATGCAGCATGAAATATGCATGAAATTGTTCATATATCAGTTAAAGTTTGCACTTGTTAAAAAAAAAATCCCTCCTGCTCTGCAGTCCTCTTCTCAGACAATGAGTCCAGCTTTCCCCCCCTTGAAATGATGTTGATTCATCTCCAGGCAGACAGAACGTGTCTGGCAGTCCACCGCTGGTTGCCATCTCTGGTTGCTGTCCTGAAAGTGCAGCACGAGATGCAAGGGGCGCCGCCATCTTTCACCTCTTCATCTGACACCAAGGATAATGGCCTCTTGTCAGCCTGTGAAAGGCTGGTCCAGCGGCCCCTCTGTCACGGCCCGCGTCAGACTCTATTTCCATAACCTTGTCACTTTCATTGCAGCATAAATCGGCGTCGAGCCGAGCCCTGGTGCTGCGGATGGTAACAGGGCACGAGGTTAATTAAAAGACAGTGAGTATCAGCCACTTCCACCCCCCCAACACCATCAACCCCCCCCCCCCCACACACACACACACACACACACACACACACACACGTCGTCAACCAAAGAATAAATTGCATGTGAAAGCTTTGATGCACACCAACGCCTCGTGTTGAACACTTAAACCCACTGCAGCATGTGCTGCGTTCCCACACGATGTGCGCGCCCCTCTTTCCAGACAGTTTTGTCTGCCACTACGCGTTACACTCAGCCCCTCGTAATGGTTCCTCCAGGCTTGAAATTAGCACAATTTACCCCACCCCGGTGGCACCTCTTGGCGCTGAGAAAAGCAGCCGGCCGCTCCACTCGCCACTCCCGATAAGCGAGCCAAGGACATACGGGAGTATAAAAGGTGTCAGCTTACATGACCAAGTAGTGTTGTGTGAAATGACTTTAGCCCGATGTTGTTAGCGCTGAGCGTGCCGCACCGCCATGGCAAATAAGCAAATAAAAGCTAGGGCAGATAAAGCCCTGATGGGTGTGTGTGTGTGTGTGTGTGTGTGTGTGTGTGTGTGTGTGTGTGTGTGTGTGTGTGTGTGTGTGTGTGTGTGTATGTGTGTGTCTGTGTCTGTGTGTGTGTGTGTGTGTGTACACGTGTGTGTGTGTGTGTGTGTGTGTGTGTGTGTGTGTGTGTGTGTGTGTGTGTGTACGTGTGTGTGTGTGTGTGTGTGTGTGTGTGTGTGTGTGTGTGTGTGTGTGTGTGTGTGCTGGCTTCTATAGCCAATGTTTAGCGAGACAGGCACCCTCTGCTCCATTGATTCACCCTTGAAGACTTTCTCCAGATCCACCTGTTTTTATGCAAATTTTCAATTTGAGACACCAGAGAATTAAAACAAAAATCCAAAATCGCATGTGCAAAATAGAGAAATAAAAGTTTTACACTTGGGGCGGTGGAAAAGCTGGATAAAAGGTAAATGCGACTAAGTGCAGTGGTAAACCGATTCTGTCTGGTTAACCACCAACCAAACTCCATTCACAAAGCATGCACTTTCATGTTTCCTTGCTTCCTGGCAAAAGTGAACACCTTGGGCACCATGGCACTACCGCTCTATAAAATGCTCCAGCACTCGCTTTGCCAAGAGCTTCTTCCCAAGCGCAGTGCGCAGTCTAAACAGTCACAGTCTAAACAGTCACAGTCTAAACAGTCACACTTCCAAATGTTAGATCTATGCACTTGTACTTTTTTTCCTGTTGCTTTTCATTTGTATAAGATCTCTTCTACTGTTATCTGACCATGCAACACTGATTCTATGCATAGGCATTTTATTACTGTGCACTTTAATCCTGCACTTTAAACTTGAGCTGGATGACTTGGGCCTATCCACATAATGTACTTGTCTCAATTTATTCTTTTATTTATTTTATCTTACTTTTTTTTTAACTGTTTTATCGGTATCTACATGTTTTTATATGTTGTCGGCATGATTTCTTATGTATGTTTTCAACCTCTTTGCACCCCAATTCCAATGTGGTTTCTCCTGCAGATGGTAAATAAACTGACACTGACTCTGAGCCCGACCGTAAACATGGTGAAAATCTTGTTCTGAATCAATAGGATGCGCAGTCTACATGTCGCCATCCACAAAATACAGTAAGGTAAGGTAAATAAAATACAGTAAGGTAAGGTAAATAAAATACAGTAAGGTAAGGTAAATAAAATACAGTAAGGTAAGGTAAATAAGCAGCACCTATTTAGCCACAATTTGAAGGTTTAGATGTGTGCTGCGATGTGTTTTAATTGAAGAAGAACAGGAGACTCACTTCTAGAATTGACATTACGGTAACTGCTCCTATGTATGCCGAATTGATAATCCATTTTATGGTGTATCTTTGTGGATAATCAAGAAACCTTAAATGAATAGATGTTTTTCATAGAGCTCGGTCACTGCTGCCTGCAATACAACTGCACATATCTGCCACACATATCTGCATAACGGGCACGTATCAACTCCTAAGATTAGCAGAACAGTAGTGGATGGAAACATGCATAGTTTCACATTTTCTTTGGACAATTTTCTGAAAGTTGGGTTGGAAAGCTCTCTCCATTTATGATCTTGTCTAACCCCGCGGGCCCATGCACACACAACCTTATTCACTTAAGTTTAATGGAAATGGACCTGATTAGAATTCGATTGCAATTTGCACAAACCCTGAATCGAAAAGTGACTATAAAGACTCATTAGGGGCTGTTCACACTGGACGTGTGTATTTGAGAAGCAAGCGCCTCTCTGCAATTCATTCTCTATGGTAAGAACGCGCTAGGAGCGCTCCTCTTCCCAGGACCGCACCTGGCGTTTAAACGCTCTGGCCGTCTCAAGCTGAGAAAAGTTGAACATTTGGAGAAAGCACGCTGCTCGTCAATGTCACTCCTCCTACCTCTTCTCCTGCCAGGGGGATCTTCAAACTCCGCTGCTGCCAGAATTGGCAATAATCATGTTTACAGTGCGAACAATCAAGAACAACAAACAGACAAAACTAGCTGGCTACCGTCCGTGTGACCGTATTGCGTCCTGATCTGTACTGCGCGTGATGGCAGGGGAAAAAAACGAAGAAAAAAAACGCTCCGTGGTGGTCTGTGCGCGTTTGAAGCGCTCTCCGACTTGATTTCCAAAGTGTTCTGATCTGAAATACACACATCGTGTGTGCACAGCCGCTTATAGTGTATTCCATTCAGTCACACCCAAAATAGTGTGACTGATGGACTTTTTCCCCCTTTTCTTTGTTACTGATGATGAGACATTGTGTATTAATCTATGGATGAATTATTAGTCCCTCATTGTATAGGTGTGAGGCACAGCAAACCTAGACATTTTCAGCTACTGAATAGAATAATAGAACTGAATAATATCAGCTTTTCCCATGACCATTTTTCACTGCAGCCATTTTGTGTATAAAAGGCAGGGTAAACACAGGTGTAACTAAAACATGAATGAGGGCCCCAGGCAGCACTGGAACACCTAAATGGATTGGAATTTGGAAACCCTCATAAATTCTTTGGTTGCACCTGTGTTTACCCTGCCTTTTAGACACTGTGAAGAAGGTCAATGTTGCACCTTTTAGCTCTCTTTGCAGCTTCCCGTGTGTGTGTGTGTGTGTGTGTGTGTGTGTGTGTGTGTGTGTGTGTGTGTGTGTGTGTGTGTGTGTGTGTGTGTGTGTGAATATCCACAAACCTCCATGGTGACTTGCTAGCTCCAGAGAAAAAAGAGCCTCTCCCTCCAAACAGAAGTGTCCTCCAGGAGTGTGAGCAGCATAGGTCGAAGCCAAGACGCATCCAGCCAAACCCCAGAGGCCGACCAGAGACATGACACAAGCACAAGTCTGTTTGATTAGGACGTTCTCGCTGCTGCTGCTGCTGCTGCCGGCCGCCAGCGCGCTAATTACCACCAGCACTATTCATTACCCAAGGAGACGCGGGATTATGTCTCCACATCTCAGCAGCCCAAAGTTTTGACACCCCCTAATTTAACAGATGGAGAGCTCACTTAACTTTGCAAGCTCCCTATAGGCAACTGGTGTTAATATGGGGTTGGACCATACAATTGTGTTTGTGTGTGTGTGTGTGTGTGTGTGTGTGTGTGTGTGTGTGTGTGTGTGTGTGTGTGTGTGTGTGTGTGTGTGTGTGTGTGCGCTTGTGTGTATGTGAGAGAGAGAGAGAGTGAGTGTGTCTATGGTGGAGATACTAATTGTTTGATTGGATCAGCAGAAATGCAGCTGTTTGAACAGCAGTAGTCGAAGTGCGACTAGATGTGGTTTGCATAACACATTGCAAATCATATACATGCACTCGCAAGAAGGACTGTACAAGCAGTATTATGTGACATTGACATACGGGCATAAGGCTCATTACTTACTGATTATTTTATGTTTGACTGATCATAAAGCCAGCAGCATTTTTGCAGTATGAGTAGTAGTCAGCAGTAACTTAGACTGAAGTCGCCTAGCTGTAGAATAACATCCGAACTGCTATCCCCCTACCAACCAGTGCGCAGCCGGAGATCCTCAGGCTGTAATCTACTCGCTGTTCCCAAATCACGATTAAAAAACGAAAGGGGGCTCATGCCTTCTGGTTCTGCCCTTCACTAACGGGGTTCTGGGCCAAACTATTTGATTGCTACTCTAAGGCCTACAAAATAACCCTGCAACTGGAGGCAGAACTCGCTATCTTCGGCTGCTCGGAGTTCTCTCTGAACGTCCCTACAGCTGTGCAACAATCTCTGACACTCGGGACAACTGTTGCCAAAAAACTCATTCTGAAGGAATGGAAGTCCTCCTCTTCACCTTCTTTTCAGGTGTGGCTGATGGACATGATCTCTGTTGTACAGATGGAGAGACTCAGGTCCCTGAGAGCCAACTCGCATAAAAGGTTCTCAACTATCTGGGACGCGTTTTTGGCCTACTTTGTGACTGAGGTTAGAGGTGACGGATGGCTCGCCCGTCTGGTCTATATACAGTGTGTGTGTGCGCGTATGTATGTATGTATGTATGTATGTATGTATGTATGTATGTATGTATGAATATATATATATATATATATATATATATAATGTATATATATATATATATATATATATATACAGTATATTGGCGTAAATTGTAAAAAAGGGACAAAAAGTATATGGTATGATAGAATGAAAAGGCTGTCGCCTCACAGCTAGAAGGTCCTGGGTTCAATTCCCACTTGGGACGCTGCGAGCGCTGAAGGAATGCATGCCCGTCCGCATGTCCTCGAGTGCCCACCGCCCGGGTGGGGTCGTCAAAAGGGCCTTTCTGTGTGGAGTTTGCATGTTCTCCCCGTGCCCCCTGGGGGTTTCCTTCATATAGGAACCCCTCACCAAAACATGCAATATCCTGGTTGCTGATGTGGTGCCTCCTCTGGTCGTCGAGGGCGCCTGTTCGGAGGGAGGGGAACTCGTTGGAATAGCGTGACCCTCCCACGTGCTATGTCCTACCGGTGAAGCTTCCCCTGTCAGGTGAAAAAAAGCGGCTGGCTAACTGCCCATGTCTAGGAGGAAGCATGGAGCCAGTTTCGGCTCTCCCCAGATCGGCAGAGGGTGGAGCAGCAACCAGGATAAATAAATTAAAATTAGCACTAATGGGGGGGGGGGGGGGGGGGGAAGGGGGGGGGAAAAGTAGAAGAAGTCATGTTTGGCAAACGATTAGCTGCTATAAATGTAAGTACAGGTCCAGAAAACAATTGGAGAAGGATTTGGGTGCACAGAGATAAGTTATTACTCTGCTCTCTCTCTCTCTCTTTCTCTCTCTCTCTCTCTCTCTCTCTCTCTCGATGCTCTTGTTTTATACACATCCAATTAAAAGCTTAATCTGGTTAGCGGGTGGTTCCACACCTGCAGGATCACATGTGAGCACCAAATCTCTTCATCACATGTCTGTGCCTGCCTGCTTAACTGACTGCCTGCCTGCCTGCCTGCATGCTTAACTGACTGCCTCAGTCATGCTTCACTGCCCATTTAATTGACCTCCACTCAAGAAACAATAAAGAGGCAACGTGTTCAAGAGGACCCTTTTGTCAGGCACGCCATTAGAAGTAAGGTGTCACATTGAGACTTCCTCTCAACAGGAATTAGCGTCTATCCTCCCCTCATCTCATGCTCTGCAAGTTACTTCTCTCTTTTGGCCTTTCTGCCTCGCACGCTTTCACAACGTTCTCCCTCCGCCATCTTCTCTCTTCCCTTCAGAGTCCCGTCACTCAGCCAGAGACCTCCTAAGTTTGCTTTGCATGCTCATTGATTACTTAAGCTGTGACATCAGTGCAACTGGCACCGCTGATGATGAAAGATTAGCTCCCCTTCTGGCCCCTCCCCCCGCAGTGAGGCCGAAAGCCCACCGGTGGAGCTCGCGTCTGCTGCTCCGGTTGCTTTGCTTTAACCGTGTCCGTGGCGCCGCACCATGAATACAGACACCGGGGGCAGCAAGGTGCAACAGCATCTCAATCAAGAAGTGGGCCGGTCAGAGGTCCTGTTTGTAGTTGGAGACAAAAGAATGATAGTGGAGGCTTAGAAAGAGAAGAAGTGTGGATAGCGAAGATTTGCTGGAGCTAGAATACCAGTCGCTGTCCTCCTCGGCTGTATCTCCCCCTCTAGTTGGCTTTTTCAAATCCTGTGTGTGGTTCTGAATGTAGGCTGGTCCCCTCTGCTTATATATATATATATATATATATATACTGTGTATATATATATACTGTATATATATATATATATATATATATATATATATATATATATATATATATATATATATATATACTGTGTATAACATACACACACTTATATACACACATATACAATTATTATTTGTATTTAATTTTCTCAAATGATTTTCACAACCAATGTATGACCTTGGAGGAAATCTTGCCCTCATAAGAATAGATTTGTGGCAGATACAGTACTATCTGGTTTACGATGCCTTTCTTCAGAGGCTTATACAAAACAGGTGCCTGTGGGAAGGTAGACACTCCAACGTTTAACCTTGACATTAAAATCAACTTAGGCCTAGAGAACATCTCCGAAGCTAGCAGACCCTTCAATGGGCAAGACCATTTTTCTCCATTCTTGCGAGCCACATGGCAGTGCCACCTGCAGCACATACAGACCTCATTTCAAACAGGATAAGAAGATGTGTGTGACACGTCGACCAAACAATTTCAACAAACCGATGTTAGAAGTCCTTGCCTAATTTAATTATCCTGAGAGACATTAATGTCTAATTATTGTATATTACACAATCTGTGAAATGTGTGTGCGATGCATTGCGTTGTCAAAATCGGGTAGGATTTTTAAAATAGTGCCCCCATAGCCTTAAAAAGTGCTTGTTGTCCCTAAAAATTTGACTTGACTTAAGACATTAAACTTCTCTGTGAAACATCCATAGCACACTGCTTTTATAGGTCAGATGTTGTGGGAGACAACAGACCAAAAAAAAAAAAATCACCACAAAACCAAAAGCCGTTCCTAAAAACATATAACCTGTTTAAAAGAAAATGAAGCAATAAAATCTTCTTGAGGTATAATCACCGAGCTGCAGGGTCCATGGACTGTCAATGATAAGCAGTGCTTTAGGGTGGTTCATACTGTACGCATGAGGCTCACTGGTGCTTCTAAAGCCCCCTCTCTGTGTCAGCTTTAAACAGATGGTGGAAGGATGGTGTTACATTAATGAAAGGTCCCTGATTCACTCGAGGTATCTGTCTTCCTGACACTTCGTGTCCCTGTTGAGGACTTATCAAAGTTTCCCCATCATTTTTAAAGAAGTTTGATGTCAGCCGCATTGCCAGGAGCACTCATTTTTTACATCCTCAAGGCCGGCTGAGCAGGCAGGGGGTTATTATGACACTTTAACCCCTCAAGGGAGATGGTAGCGTGTCTCGCTATGGCCCCTACCACACACACACTTTTTCACACATACTGTATACCCCCACCCCCATGCACACACACACACACGCGCGTGAACATGCACACGTGTGAACACACACACGCGCACACACACACACACACACACACTCACACACACACACACACACACACACACACACACACACATGAGAAGCTGCAAAGAGAGCTAAAAGGTGCAACATTAACCTTCTTCACAGCAGCCATTTTGTGTCTAAAAGGCAGGGTAAACACAGGTGCAACCAAAAAATGAACGAGGGTTTCCAAATTCCAATCCAGGTGTTCCAGTGCTGGGGCCCTCATTAATGTTTTAGTTGCACCTGTGTGTCTGTTTACCCTGCCTTTTAGACACAAATTGGCTGCAGTGAAAAATGGCCATGGGAAAAGCTGATATTCTATTCAGGAGCTGAAAATGTGTAAGTTTGCTGTGCCTCACACCTATACAGTTGTACAAATATTTTCATGCCAAAATATTGCATTATTTTCAATCAACTGTAGCCTACCGCAGGAATGAGTCAGAAGTAGCAAATGGCCGTCACGCTGGTTCGTAAGGGGAAAAGGCTATGGGGTTTTAGAATGGGGATTCCGGTTAAATGCAGGAAATAAGTTCTGTGGTTAACAAAAGTTTATGGGAGTGGAAATCTATGTTCAGCATTTTCAGAAAACGCTTCAAAAGTCATAAAAATAGTCTTTGTTTGTGAATATCATCCTGCTGAACACAAATTTCCACTCCCATAAGCTTGTGTTAACCACAGACCTTATTTAATGCATTTAACCAAAATCCCCATTCTAAAATCCCATAGCCTTTTCCCCTTACGAACCAGCATGGCAGCGATTTCTGGGTAAGCCTACAAAAATACATCATCCATGCGAACTCTATTGGGTTTGGGCCAAAGAAGACAGAATCCACCCATTTGCGATGCATTCGACCTGGTTTAGCTTCTGGCCTCTGTTGCATTTGCTTCCATGTGAAGCATGAGCCAGCTGTAAGTGTGAGGCGCTATAGACGTTTATGTCTGTTTTAAAATCACTTGGTTGAAATTTGCTCCGATTGCATAATTTAAAACAACCCAATGAGGTGGGCTTATCATAACACCAACGAAAAACTCATTGCTGATTATTTTTTCTGGTCGTTATTCAATGCCAGTGTGGAGACTACTGTTTATTAATAATGTGACAACCTCGACGCACTAAGAAAAACGGCCTCAGGGCTGCAGGTGCTGCAGCACCCTCTGCTGTTTTGTATTGGAATTGCAGTCTCAATAAAAAAAAATATACAGTATGATTAAAATGTTTGTTTTATATGTTTTATACTGCGATATTTAGGGTTTATGAGCAAAGCAAAGCAAAGAGGGTGGAGATGTTAATTTTGATGTTTGGCTTATAATAATAAGATAATCAAATATAATAATAAGCTCAGTGTTTCTGCCTGTGTTGCTGTCTGTTGTAGTGTAAAACGACCTAAAGGGAGAGAAGGTGGTGACATGAAAGTGAGTGAGAAAAGGAGAAAATACTATACACAACAGTATAATCCTTTATCCTAATGTTAATTAAAATGAGATATTCCTCCAAATATGGCTAAAAAACATCCAAACGTCCAAATAACATCCAAAAGTCCCTTCCTTGCAGCACCCCCTGCTTAAAATGACTTCCAGCGGCCCTGGCCTTGTTTTAGTTTGATCACAATGCATTTTCAACGTTAGCCAAACCTGTGGATTTTCTTTTCTTTTCATAAGCTCAGGAGGTCAGATACATTTCTCTTTGAGGAGCATGTAATCATTCAACTGAAGCGAAAACACGAGAAACCAAAATGGCGTTGCATGTGTTTTTTTTTTAAATCAGAATCTATATCAGTATAAAATCACCTGTTTTAACTATACCATTTAAAAGACCCCTCCCTCAGCTCACCTGCCAGGTGATACTGATTTGTCATTTATTCGGATCCCGATTAACTTCCGCAACAGCGGTTGCTACTCTTCCTGGGGTCCACATAAAATTAGACAAACACTGAAACATACAGACATACAGTAAACATACAAACATCAACTGACATCCTGTCAGTCTAGACAAATTGACAGCTAACTATATGTTCACAGCACCGGGCCAGATTTTCCAGATTTGCGAGAGTAGATGAGATTTCATACTGTATGTTGCGAGAGACGTGCTTTTTCACTGCATGAATGACCCGATTTTCGCCTCATCGCCCATTCGGTTGAGTTGAAATGTTCCAACTCGAGCTAATAATACTCGCGCGAGTGAAGCGTTCCTTGCGCCTTGGTGTGAACGTACAAAAACTGTCAAAGTAATCAAAATACACTGACAGCATACAGACATACAAACTGTGACTGACACCTCATCAGTCTACTAGACAAAAAATTAAAACAAGTCAAGTAATCAAAATATCAGATAACCAAAACAATGTACAGTATACGGTTTCAGCTTATAATTGATTCATGATTTTTTCCCATGTCGGCTATAGCTAATTAGCAGAACAGGAAGTATGGCATTTCATTATTTAGCCTGCTCACAGATGTGTAGAGCTGAAAGAGTAGAAATCATAAAGAAAGGGATGGGGATGCGGACAGGGAGAAGAGACGGCTCTAAAAGGAGAATGTCCTTCTTACCCCAGTGAATCATTGACATCTGCTAGCCTACAAGAACACTAACTCTGCCCTTTTGCCATTCCATCTCCCCACACTAACACATCCCACTGACACATGTCATACCTTGGTCAGCTGGGAGAGCAGAGAAGAGAACAAACACAGAGGAAACACAGGCAGGGTGATGAGCTGAGCTGGCTTTTACATGAGAACCCTTGCTTTACAGGATGGTCTTCACCAGCGGAACCCCTAGAGGAGCTCCGTGAGAACAGGCTGACAGGCCGAGAGGCTGGGGCCATGGAGGGGAACGGAGCTAACTCCACGCTCACAGCCGGCGAGGGAGAGCATAGGAGGTATGAAAGGGAAAGAGAAAAATGCATTTTATGTGTGTTATCTCTACAATGTCGAGTTGATATTGAGTAGGAAACTAACTCTCCTGCAAAAAGGGAAAAGGCCATCATGATAGAATACAGCTTTATCCCTATACTGTACGTCTGGCATCTAGATCAAACACATACTGTATAATGCATGCAGATAAAAAGCAGAACAGGTGGAAGCCAGTAAATCTAAATGGGGTTTAGTCCAATACGTATTTTCTGTATCGTCAATTTTGCGGAGACAGAACATTTAACTTTCAATGTTTCCAAATTAAGGTTGGGCAATCGTTTATATTTTCATATCGTCCAATCGTGGTTACTCAAGATCACCGATACGCGATCCAAATAATCTATTCATATCCATCATTTGAATCTTTATTTTTTCTTTATGATAATGAGATATAGCCTATTCCTATTTAATGGCATTCAAATTTCCCAAAACAATCAATCATAGTATTATTGAATAAGAGCAAACTTAGATTATGCTTGTTTGATGATTTAACACCGGCTGTGTCGCCACATCTGTAAGGTAACAATGTGTAACTAACACTATACTAGGTGTCTCTTTTATGACTAAGATAGACGACAGCCTAGGCTATACGGTATGATACATCTATAGGCTGCTTAGTATAGGCTGGTGCTGTGTGCATGTTTCTCACACCGCTTGCTTCCTTCCCTTAAAGTTATGTGAAGAAACATTGATAAAAGAGTGTGTGAACCAGGGCATTTTGTCATTTTAGGGACAAGGCCATTTGGCCTTCGGGGTCGCAATTTTTCTAGGGCACAAGGCCATTGCTCTATTGACATCGGGAAGAGCGATTTTTCTGAAATGTGGCAGACTGTGTCAGATGAAACTGGCATATAACGTTAACCACTCGACCGACTTTCAGCACAGGCATATGGACAGCAGGACCTGATGCTAGCTAGCACTGCTAACGTGTTAGCCAAATGACTGTGCGAGATGCTTCCACTCAACTTTGTTGAAGGCAAATGCTTCCGAAAGTTAAATGGACTATTATTGAGCCTGAATGCACAGTGCTGGGGTGAGTTGTTTTCTGATGTGCAATGTTCATAATAAACAGCGCAAGATGATTTGGATATTGACGGTTAGGACGAACGTAATGAACGGTTTCAAATGGCTCTTAAATACTCACAATATTTTTTCAGACAGTGTTTTAATCGTATAGATTAAATTGCACTCCGTTGTGGCTGTTTTCGGAGTGTTTTCTTACTTATAGACTAGTCGACGAGTCTAAATAAAATAAAAAGACTAGTCGTCAGGGAAATTAGTCGCCACCTGCATCCCTACTACCAATGTCCTTTCAGCGACACTCACGATTGGGCCACGGAATCGCCTCCTCAAACAAGACCTGCTGAACCCCGCGGATCTTCACTGCTACTGCTTCCGCTGTCGGCTCCGACCACGCTATTGGATCCTGTTCACCTGTTTCAAGTGAAGTCTATCCACCTTATTTCTAGCGGCCATGATGCCTATGCGTTTTTCTTCCGGTGTGATCCTCCCAGCCTTGTTGCTGACAGCTTGACACCCGTTCTGGGCGTACGGAGCAAATCACTAATCAGGTCCAGCTTGGCAGAAATCTCGTCGATAAATATACCTTTAAGAGCGCAGTGCGCCGCCTACTGTGGCAAATGTTAGCGGCTAGCTAGCTATGTTACATGGCAGTAAAATGCCACTAAATGACCAAATTGATTTAACTTTTAACCATTTCGAGTAACACTGTTTCCATACGGACCCCCAGTGTTGGTTAGTTAACGTGACTATATTTATTTATAACGTACTCCAGTTTCCGGTTTATAATTCGGGTCTGCAGCCAGAGTAATAACAAAGGAAATGGCAAGCTGCAACAATAAGTCACGTTAAACCGGAACTTGTACCCACAATTATTTGTACAGTGGGGCATTGAAAAATAAGGTGGATAAATGTTTTCCTTGCAGCCTGTGATCCACCAGCAGCCGGCCTTGGGCAGGACTCCTGGTATTGTGCTCAGTCTAGACTCATGACAAAAAGACACTGCACTCATGCCACCAGGGCGCCCAGACTGTAGAACCCCCTGCCCCAGGAAACTATAGGCTGAACAATCAGTATCATTTAGCCAACAACTTCTGAAGAAACACTTGCTTTTGTGAAATGTTTTGCTTTGTGCCGGATTTTTTTTTTAAATCTGATTTATTCCATTTGTATTCGATTAAATTGTTTGACACGTTTTATTCATGTGTCATGGACTTGACAGTGCCCAGCCCACATGGGCTTACAAGACAACAAAATACAACATACTGTATACAGTACAACAAGCCAGCGCTACATGGTACATCTAAATAACAATTTAACAAATCTGGGAACTCAGAGTCTACTTCGGCACGTAAATAGAACGCTCAACAAAAGGTACGGCTGTCCCAGAGTCTATTTACGTGCCGAAATAGACTCTGGATTCCCAGATTGCAATATAACATACTCCCTGAAACATCACTTTCTAAACAAAACGTTCTGCCTTTGCTCCCAGGCCTGGCAGACAAAATGACCTATAAAGAAGGTTCCTTTCTTAAAACACAACTCTTAAGTTTTTCATAATCATCCAACTGAAAGAATCTGATGAAGGTCTTTGGACCGAAACGTTATTCTTTCTGTTAATAAACCTTTTGCATTTGGAGACAGTGTGCGGGAGTTATTTTCTTTTCCGGGTTTTCCCTCCTCCGTGTCGTTTTTAGGCGTGCAGAAGCTTTGCTCCTTCATAATCATCCAACTAAAAAAAAATCAACATAAATAGAGGACATTTGACTAAAAAGTATCTCCCTTGCATCATCATAAGCTGTACAGTAGAACAGAAAATGAATCTCGTTCTCACTTTCACACAAGTCACAAAGCAAACAGAGTCTGTCTTCGTCAGGGGCAGCATTAAACCTGCCAGTCTCCAGTGCCAACGGAAGAGTTCCACAGCGTAACTGAGCACACAGGGACCTTCTTCATCTCTCCAAATCAAACTTCACATAAGGCTCTGCACAGTAACGGTCTATTATTATTATTATTATTATTATTATTATTATTATTATTATTATTATTATTATTATTATTAATATTCTTCTTCTTCTTATCATCATCATCATCATTATCATCATCATCATCATCATTAATTATTATTGCATTTGACTTTCGGTCATTTCTCTGCCTTTATTTTGGTAAAAACAGGAATTTATATTTCGCAAAAAAAAAAAAAAGTACCACTCCCTTAAAAGTGCTGACTTGTATCCCAAGTCAGGATAAGTTCTTAGCTGTCACAGCTGCTGTGGCTCCAAAGCAGCACAGATTCATGATGTGGGATGTATCTGCATTTATTCTCATGAACCCATTTGCAGTAGCATCGTTTTAATGCTAATTAATCTTGTGTATACCTTATAGGGCCGGGGCCGAGCGTATAGCTGCTGTGAGACCAGCTGCTAACATGCCTTTTTACAGTAGGAGGGCAAGCACACTTGAGATATGTTTACTCGGGGAGTATAAAACATCATAACAACATAATTACAATGATATTTTGTCGGCGAGGGGTGTGTGTGTGTCGGTGTGTGTGTGTGTGTGTGTGTGTGTGTGTGTGTGTGTGTGTGTGTGTGTGTGTGTGTGTGTGTGTGTGTGTGTGTGTGTGTGTGTGTGTGTGTGTGCGTGTGTTTACGCGTGTCAACCGGGGTGTTTTCAACCTTGTGTAAAAGAGTTTCCATGCTGTACATTATGCCAAAGGAAAACACCATCTGTATTCAAGCCATACTGTCACAGCATGCCCGTCAATAAGCTCTAACAATTCACTATATGTGTTTCATGACAGCACATGTGTCGTGTGGCATAATCCACCCGTTAGAGGAGGCTGAAACATCTCTCAGCTTCTAACTAAGCATGCATCACGCTGCGTGGAGCCGCCAGCGAAGCCACATGGATACAAGATATGCTATTTTGACACACTTTATGCACCCATGGGCACATTTTTGGACAGATGACATCTGATTGTAAAGGCATCAGTGTGTTCCCTTGTTGTATAATGGTGCTCTGTGTGTGGAGTCTCCGCAGCCTCCCACTGTACGCCCCCCCCCCCCTCATTCATATGTCTGGCAGGAGAAAAGCAGCACTTCAGAGGGTGAAACCGAGATGACAACCACGTCAAATCTCCCTCTCCGAGCAAGACATGGCTCTGATAGTGTCTGTCACTCATGCTTCTCCAGAGCTGTCTCTTATACAGATGATTGTCGGGGCCCTTTGCTGTGTTCAAGACTTAACGTACAAGATGTTAAGTTGTCCTTCAGGTAATTACCGATGTGTAGTTAACGTGGCCTTTTGGGGGTTGGTGGTTAAATTCGTGAAACTCGTCATCCCGTGAAAATGAGCCATTGGGTTGCAGTGTTGGGGGTAACTCGTTACAAAAGTAACATATTACATGTAATATATTACTTTTAGCAGTAACTCAGTAATATAACGTATTACCTATAGGATTTCAGTAATATTATACCAGTTACTTTGTCAAGTAACACAAGTTACAAATTTTGTTATTAAAAAAAAAAAAAAAAATCAAAGCACATGTAAAGATAGAATCATCTCCTAATCGAATTGTGTGTTTTTATGCAAATAACCACTATAGATGACAATAACAAAGGAAAAGGATAACATTTAGAATTTTGGACAGTTCAGACACTTCAAGACGGTTTCATGTTTTGGGGGGGGATGGTTCCGGGGCGGCGATGTCATTCTGCTAACTGCCGTTATTTTGGTGAAAGTAATGCAAAAGTAGTGTAATAAGTAACGAGTTACTCTACACAGACAGTAATATTGTAAAGTAACTTGAAAGTAACTAGTAATATGTAGTATATTACATTTTGAAAGTAACTTGCCCAACACTGTTGGGTTGTCATGACACAGAGGCAGAGGCAAAAGAACGGATCCCTTCACTGTCGTTGATTCCGTGGCAGCCGAGACCAGGAAGTGAATGGCTCTCACTGCACTTCCAGAACTGTAATTACCATTGTTGTGCCCTTGGGCAAGGCAGCTACAGCGTTACAGTGTGGTTTCAGTGGGCAGCTCCCAGGTGTGAGTGTGTCATTGTGTGAGCGTGCGATGGATATGCGAACCCTGTCAGCTGTGTAATATCTATGACAATATTCGGTCACGCTAACTCCTCAGCGCCAGCGCCAGCACACCATGGCTTTCAAGAGGCATGTTCAGGTCGCTCAGTCAGGCTGCGACGCTCCTCTGTACCTTTGGGCTAGCAAACTTCTTCATGGTTTACAGAGCTGCAGAAATTAATTTTCTACAAATCACCTTTGTGCTTCATTCAGCGCGATCTACTTAATATAATGAAGTCCAAAATTAACATTATAACATTTCACTTTGAGCTATAAAGGGCATTTGCGAGGTAAAAGCACTCACCTACCACCGCGGACAGGGCCGCGGGAAGTACGGGTGCTGCAGGTGCTGCAGCACCCCCTAGTGGCAAGATGATTTTTTTTCCTTTTTTTTTCCTTTTTTTTTACAAATGTTATTAAAAATATTTTGCAGTGCACTATGTTCCTTTCTTGTTTGGGAATGTTTCGGGAAATGATTGCATTATTGATATACTGAAAATGTAGCCTATTTAAATAGAATTATCAACAATAACAATCAAGGAAGTTACATGCTTGTAGGCTAGAGAAGAAGAAGAAGCACGCATGCGCGCACATGTTGTGTTGAACCAACCAACAACCAATACGAATTGTTTAATCTGGCAATAAAGAAGGGTGAACTTGACATGCTATTTTAATAGCCTACTCAAAAATGCACATCCCACTATACAGCAAAGAGAGGAGTCAGTGTTTCTTGATATAATCATTGCCATTCACATCAGAATAATTAGTCTAGTCATTAAGTTTGCTGATAATATTTCTATCATGTTAAGTCTGTCATGTTAACTGGTGTATTCAGAGCAAATAGGGAGATATAGAGCATTATCATCATGCTATATATCTCCCTCTTTGCTCTGAATGAGTGAGAAAAGGAGAAAATACTGAATAATTACATCACAACAGTATCCTAATGTTAATTTAAAATGAGATATTCCTCTAAATATGGCAAAAGAATGTAAGAAAAAAAAGTTTTTTTTTTTCCGGCAGAGTCCCTTCCTCCCAGCACCCCCTGCTTAAAGTGACTTCCAGCGGCCCTGACCGCGGAGATCCGGGTTCAAGTCAGACGTTCCGGATACAATATCGGCCGTGTCTGAGGGTGGGAAGCTGGTGGGGTATGTGTCCTGGTCGCTGCTCTCGTGCCTCCTCTGGTCAGTCGGGGCGCCTGTTCGGGAGGGGGGGAGCGGAACTGGGGGGGAATAGCATGATCCTCCCATGCGCTACGTCCTGCTGGTGAAACACCTCGCTGTCAGGTGAAAAGAAGTGACTGCCGACTGCACATCTACCGGAGGAAGCATGTGCTAGTCTACAACTCTCCGCAGATCGGCAGAGGAGGTGGAGCAACGACCGGGACAGCACAGGGAATTGATCAAGTACAATTTGGGGAGAGTGAATTTTCGTACCATAACTAGAAATTTTCATCGAAGTCACAAGATCTTCTCATATTCTGAATCTTCGTATTCAGAAGACACACACATGCACACGTCAAAATGTCAGTTGTCATAACTTTGATTATGGTTAGGACTAACATTTTGGTCATTGGAGAACAATGCTGACACTGTTGAACGCATGTTGTTCACATATTTATAGAGGATTTAGAAACGCTGGATGCAATGTTTTTCCACATGATTTCCTACAATCTGCCTTGAGACCCATGTCAAGTGTGTAGCAGCCACGATCTGCATGTCTGTGTGTGTGTGTGTTTGTGTGTGTGTGCACGTGCGTGCGTTTGTGTGTGCGTGTGCACGTGCGTGCGTGTGTGAGTATGAGTGATTGCATGTGCATTCAACTGTGGGCTAAAGTGAATGGTCCAACTCATGTGAAAGCCCTTGTGTCTCGGAGTTCACGCTGAGGGAGCCTAGCGGTGCCTGAAAGGCATCAATTAGACCCCAGACCTAATTAATTTAAAATTCCACCCAACCAAGTAGATTAATTACCCTAATACGCATCATTCTGTGCAAAACATTATTCTACAATAGAATTAGATTTATCCTCCTTAATGACTGTGTTTTACATACTGTACACACACATTTTGTACGTGTGTGTGTGTGTGCGTGCGTGTGTGTGTGTGTGTGCGCGCGTGTGTGTGTGTGTGTGCTTTGAGCTCATGATCTAACCTCACTAAGAGTCTAGCAGCCCAATGACAAACGTACCTCAGAGTCTTTTCAATGGGTGACTGAGCCCGTGATAGAATACATGGACTTCTGCTCCAGAGCCATCAGTAGCAGGCTTGATAAATGAACATGTGAAAAGGGATAGAGAAAGACAGTGTGTGTGTGTGTGTGAGAGAGAGAGAGAGAGAGAGAGAGAGAGAGAGAGAGAGAGAGGGGAGGGGGGGGGGAGACAGAGTGACAACACAGAGAGGATTGGTTCTTTTAGCCGCCCTCTGCTTCGGGCGCAGGAGTCCACCTCCCGATTCTTAATGACTCGGTGGCGCTGATCTGTGAAGGAAGGAGAAAATGGCCCATTTAGGGAGAGAAACAGTCAACCTGCTATTTCTTGTCCATTGTCTGGGATTTAATTGAGAAAATCAATTTGTCACGACACTTCGCCGATAAAAGTAATTCCCCGTCCTCTCTCCCCCGACCCCTCATCTGATATGCACACTAGGCTTACAGCAGCACCGAGAGAGAGAGAGGGGAGGAGGGCTATTTGAACGATCGGCCGCGCACACTCATACTTAGAATCAGGCAAACACGCACCCAGGGGGATGCAGATGTAGACAAATGCCCGCATGCAACACACTCACAATTTCACATCCAATTCGACTCACACACAAAGTGTACACACATTATGCACTTACTCTGTCGTCTAAGTCGGGGGTTAGAGACATGCAAACAGATAGAAGGCAGAGAGAGAGAGTAAGCATGTGTGTGTGTGAGAGAGAGAGAGAGAGAGAGAGAGAGTAGAATCTGGCAATGTGCATTAACCATTATGGTTCCGGGGTGCCATGCGTCATGGCGATCATGCACCACGTGGCACTCGTGTCTCCCCGCACGACTCCGGGGAGGAGGGAATTTATTATCGGGGAAGAGATCCAGTCATGATGGCCGGCCTGACAAAGTTTTCCCCTGGTCCAATCAATCACGCGCGTCCTCCGTGAGAGGCCACCGCCGCAAGGGGCCCTCAGAGGCTTTGCCAGAAGATTAGTCACATGCAAGTCTCATCTCTGCAGCCGCACCAGTGCAGAGACGGAAGGATGGAGTAGGGAGAGAGATGGGGGTGAGGGAGTGATACGTGAGAGTGTGGGCAGAAAGATGGAGGGATTTAAGGAGAGAGAGAGAGAGAGAGAGAGAGAGAGAGAGAGAGAGAGAGAGAGTAGTTAAGAAAAGACAAAATGGATGTGAGAGAGAGTAAAGGAGGCAGGTTTGGTATGTGAGGACCGTGCTGGCACACATGGTTACTGTAGTCTCTGGCCCAAGAGAACCATGTTTTTCATATGCACATATCTTTCTTTATTTGTAACGCTTAGATTTTTCAATACAATGTGCATTAACTCATACGTACAACTGTGCATGTGTGCTGTGTGTTACTTCTCATTCAATGCAGTATTGTGCTAGTGATTAAGTACTCAATGGAATGAGTATTATCATGTTAATGATGCCTCTCAAAATAGGATCAAGCTCGTGTCTAGTACAATCCAAACCTCATCACAATAAGACAGAACGTCTTTGCACAGAAATATCAAACAAGAAGCCACCAATATGGTCGAGAGCAGCTTACCTTCTAGCAGGCCGGGGCATTGACACATAGACAGCCCGGCTTGTGCGGACAGCTCAGTCGGTAGTGTGGAAGCTGGCCATCAGCAGCTCCCGTCCAGTAGATTAGGGACGCTAATTCTAAATAATATATCACACACAGTCACACCCATACACGTGGACACGGAGGGATCACTAGAGAATTAAAGAGCAGGAGCGATACGTGGCTGCCTGATCAGACTGGCAGAGAGGGAGCTGCGCACCTGAAATCCACAGACATAATCTCTAAGCCACTCCCACTTCCTGTTTGACTCTCTGGGCAAAGACGTAAATTACAATATCATAAATAAACAAGGGGGTCCCTGACAATCACATGTCAATCATATACCACCCTGTAACAGTAGTAATATGATTGAGTTCCAGCACCTGAAATAAACATTGCTGAATGATGTGCCCATATTTCCCACTGTTTCTTTTCTTAAAATGTTATGTTATGTAATGTTATGTTATGTTATGTTATGTTATGTTATGTTGTTATGTTATGTTATGTTATGTTATGTTATGTGTTATGTTATGTTATGTTATGTTATGTTATGTTATGTTATGTGTTATGTTATGTTATGTGTTATGTTATGTGTTATGTTATGTTATGTTATGTTATGTTATGTGTTATGTTATGTTATGTTATGTTATGTGTTATGTTATGTTATGTGTTATGTTATGTTATGTGTTATGTTATGTTATGTGTTATGTTATGTTATGTTATGTTATGTGTTATGTTATGTTATGTTATGTTATGTGTTATGTTATGTTATGTGTTATGTTATGTTATGTGTTATGTTATGTGTTATGTTATGTTATGTTATGTTATGTGTTATGTTATGTTATGTGTTATGTTATGTTATGTTATGTTATGTGTTATGTTATGTTATGTTATGTTATGTGTTATGTTATGTTATGTTATGTTATGTGTTATGTTATGTTATGTGTTATGTTATGTTATGTGTTATGTTATGTTATGTTATGTTATGTTATGTTATGTTATGTGTTATGTTATGTTATGTGTTATGTTATGTTATGTGTTATGTTATGTTATGTGTTATGTTATGTTATGTTATGTTATGTGTTATGTTATGTTATGTGTTATGTTATGTTATGTTATGTTATGTGTTATGTTATGTTATGTTATGTTATGTGTTATGTTATGTTATGTGTTATGTTATGTTATGTGTTATGTTATGTTATGTGTTATGTTATGTTATGTTATGTTATGTTATGTTATGTTATGTTATGTGTTATGTTATGTTATGTGTTATGTTATGTTATGTTATGTTATGTTATGTTATGTTATGTTATGTTATATTATGTTATGTTATGTTATGTTATGTTATGTTATGTGTTATGTTATGTTATGTTATGTTATGTTATGTTATGTTATGTGTTATGTTATGTTATGTTATGTGTTATGTTATGTTATGTTATGTTATGTTATGTTATGTTATGTGTTATGTTATGTTATGTGTTATGTTATGTTATGTGTTATGTTATGTTATGTGTTATGTTATGTTATGTTATGTTATGTTATGTTATGTTATGTGTTATGTTATGTTATGTTATGTTATGTTATGTTATGTTATGTTATGTGTTATGTTATGTTATGTGTTATGTTATGTTATGTTATGTTATGTTATGTTATGTTATGTGTTATGTTATGTTATGTTATGTTATGTTATGTTATGTGTTATGTTATGTTATGTTATGTTATGTTATGTGTTATGTTATATTATGTTATGTTATGTTATGTGTTATGTTATGTTATGTTATGTTATGTTATGTTATGTTATGTTACGTTATGTTATGTTATGTGTTATGTTATGTTATGTTATGTTATGTTATGTTATGTTATGTGTTATGTTATGTTATGTTATGTTATGTTATGTGTTATGTTATGTTATGTTATGTTATGTGTTATGTTATGTGTTATGTTATGTGTTATGTTATGTTATGTTATGTTATGTGTTATGTTATGTTATGTTATGTTATGTTATGTTATGTTATGTGTTATGTTGTTATGTTATGTTATGTTATGTTATGTTATGTTATGTTATGTGTTATGTTATGTTATGTTATGTTATGTTATGTTATGTGTTATGTTATGTTATGTTATGTTATGTTATGTTATGTTATGTGTTATGTTATGTTATGTTATGTTATGTTATGTGTTATGTTATGTTATGTTATGTTATGTTATGTTATGTGTTATGTTATGTTATGTTATGTTATGTGTTATGTTATGTGTTATGTTATGTTATGTTATGTTATGTGTTATGTTATGTGTTATGTTATGTTATGTTATGTGTTATGTTATGTTATGTTATGTGTTATGTTATGTTATGTTATGTTATGTGTTATGTTATGTGTTATGTTATGTGTTATGTTATGTTATGTTATGTGTTATGTTATGTTATGTTATGTTATGTGTTATGTTATGTGTTATGTTATGTTATGTTATGTTATGTGTTATGTTATGTTATGTTATGTTATGTTATGTTATGTTATGTGTTATGTTATGTTATGTTATGTTATGTTATGTTATGTGTTATGTTATGTTATGTTATGTTATGTTATGTTATGTTATGTGTTATGTTATGTTATGTTATGTTATGTTATGTTATGTTATGTGTTATGTTATGTTATGTTATGTTATGTTATGTGTTATGTTATGTTATGTTATGTTATGTGTTATGTTATGTTATGTTATGTTATGTGTTATGTTATGTGTTATGTTATGTGTTATGTTATGTTATGTTATGTTATGTGTTATGTTATGTTATGTTATGTTATGTGTTATGTTATGTTATGTTATGTTATGTTATGTTATGTTATGTGTTATGTTATGTTATGTTATGTTATGTGTTATGTTATGTTATGTTATGTTATGTTATGTTATGTTATGTGTTATGTTATGTTATGTTATGTTATGTGTTATGTTATGTGTTATGTTATGTTATGTTATGTTATGTTATGTTATGTTATGTGTTATGTTATGTTATGTTATGTTATGTTATGTGTTATGTTATGTTATGTTATGTGTTATGTTATGTTATGTTATGTTATGTTATGTTATGTGTTATGTTATGTTATGTTATGTTATGTTATGTTATGTGTTATGTTATGTTATGTTATGTGTTATGTTATGTTATGTTATGTTATGTTATGTGTTATGTTATGTTATGTTATGTTATGTTATGTTATGTTATGTGTTATGTTATGTTATGTTATGTTATGTGTTATGTTATGTTATGTTATGTGTTATGTTATGTTATGTTATGTTATGTTATGTTATGTTATGTTATGTGTTATGTTATGTTATGTTATGTGTTATGTTATGTTATGTTATGTTATGTTATGTTATGTTATGTTATGTGTTATGTTATGTTATGTTATGTTATGTTATGTTATGTTATGTTATGTGTTATGTTATGTGTTATGTTATGTTATGTTATGTGTTATGTTATGTTATGTTATGTGTTATGTTATGTTATGTTATGTTATGTTATGTTATGTGTTATGTTATGTTATGTTATGTTATGTTATGTGTTATGTTATGTTATGTTATGTGTTATGTTATGTTATGTTATATTATGTTATGTTATGTTATGTGTTATGTTATGTTATGTTATGTAATGTTATGTTATGTTATGTTATGTTACGTTATGTTATGTTATGTTGTTATGTTATGTTATGTTATGTTATGTTATGTTATGTGTTATGTTATGTTATGTTATGTTATGTTATGTTATGTTATGTTATGTGTTATGTTATGTTATGTTATGTAATGTTATGTTATGTTATGTTATGTTACGTTATGTTATGTTATGTTGTTATGTTATGTTATGTTATGTTATGTTATGTTATGTTATGTTATGTGTTATGTTATGTTATGTTATGTTATGTTATATTATGTTATGTTATGTTATGTGTTATGTTATGTTATGTTATGTTATGTTATGTTATGTTATGTGTTATGTTATGTTATGTAATGTTATGTTATGTTATGTTATGTTATGTTATGTTATGTGTTATGTTATGTTATGTTATGTGTTATGTTATGTTATGTTATGTTATGTTATGTGTTATGTTATGTTATGTTATGTTATGTTATGTGTTATGTTATGTTATGTTATGTTATGTTATGTTATGTTATGTGTTATGTTATGTTATGTTATGTTATGTTATGTTATGTTATGTTATGTGTTATGTTATGTTATGTGTTATGTTATGTTATGTTATGTTATGTTATGTTATGTAATGTTATGTTATGTTATGTTATGTTATGTTATGTGTTATGTTATGTTATGTTATGTTATGTGTTATGTTATGTTATGTTATGTTATGTTATGTTATGTTATGTGTTATGTTATGTTATGTTATGTTATGTTATGTGTTATGTTATGTTATGTTATGTTATGTTATGTTATGTGTTATGTTATGTTATGTTATGTTATGTTATGTTATGTGTTATGTTATGTTATGTTATGTTATGTTATGTTATGTAATGTTATGTTATGTTATGTTATGTTATGTGTTATGTTATGTTATGTGTTATGTTATGTTATGTGTTATGTTATGTGTTATGTTATGTTATGTTATGTGTTATGTTATGTTATGTTATGTGTTATGTTATGTTATGTTATGTGTTATGTTATGTTATGTGTTATGTTATGTGTTATGTTATGTGTTATGTTATGTTATGTTATGTGTTATGTTATGTTATGTTATGTTATGTTATGTGTTATGTTATGTTATGTTATGTTATGTTATGTTATGTGTTATGTTATGTTATGTTATGTTATGTTATGTTATGTTATGTTATGTGTTATGTTATGTTATGTTATGTTATGTTATGTGTTATGTTATGTTATGTTATGTTATGTTATGTTATGTGTTATGTTATGTTATGTTATGTTATGTTATGTTATGTTATGTTACGTTATGTTATGTTATGTTGTTATGTTATGTTATGTTATGTTATGTTATGTTATGTTATGTGTTATGTTATGTTATGTTATGTTATGTGTTATGTTATGTTATGTTATGTTATGTTATGTTATGTTATGTGTTATGTTATGTTATGTTATGTTACGTTATGTTATGTGTTATGTTATGTTATGTTATGTGTTATGTTATGTTATGTTATGTTATGTTATGTGTTATGTTATGTTATGTTATGTTATGTTATGTTATGTTATGTGTTATGTTATGTTATGTTATGTTATGTTATGTTATGTGTTATGTTATGTTATGTTATGTTATGTTATGTTATGTGTTATGTTATGTTATGTTATGTTATGTTATGTTATGTGTTATGTTATGTTATGTTATGTTATGTTATGTTATGTTATGTTACGTTATGTTATGTTATGTTGTTATGTTATGTTATGTTATATTATGTTATGTTATGTTATGTTATGTGTTATGTTATGTTATGTTATGTTATGTTATGTTATGTTATGTTGTTATGTTATGTTATGTTATATTATGTTATGTTATGTGTTATGTTATGTTATGTTATGTTATGTTATGTGTTATGTTATGTTATGTTATGTTATGTTATGTTATGTGTTATGTTATGTTATGTTATGTTATGTTATGTTATGTGTTATGTTATGTTATGTTATGTTATGTGTTATGTTATGTTATGTTATGTTATGTGTTATGTTATGTTATGTTATGTTATGTTATGTTATGTGTTATGTTATGTTATGTTATGTTATGTTATGTTATGTGTTATGTTATGTTATGTTATGTTATGTTATGTTATGTTACGTTATGTTATGTTATGTTGTTATGTTATGTTATGTTATATTATGTTATGTTATGTTATGTGTTATGTTATGTTATGTTATGTAATGTTATGTTATGTTATGTTATGTTATGTTACGTTATGTTATGTTATGTTGTTATGTTATGTTATGTTATGTTATGTTATGTTATGTGTTATGTTATGTTATGTTATGTTATGTTATGTGTTATGTTATGTTATGTTATGTTATGTTATGTTATGTTATGTTATGTTGTTATGTTATGTTATGTTATGTTATGTGTTATGTTATGTTATGTTATGTTATGTTATGTTATGTTATGTGTTATGTTATGTTATGTTATGTTATGTTATGTTATGTGTTATGTTATGTTATGTTATGTTATGTTATGTTATGTGTTATGTTATGTTATGTTATGTTATGTTATGTGTTATGTTATGTTATGTTATGTTATGTTATGTGTTATGTTATGTTATGTTATGTTATGTTATGTTATGTGTTATGTTATGTTATGTTATGTTATGTTATGTTATGTTATGTGTTATGTTATGTTATGTTATGTTATGTTATGTTATGTGTTATGTTATGTTATGTTATGTGTTATGTTATGTTATGTTATGTTATGTTATGTTATGTTATGTGTTATGTTATGTTATGTTATGTTATGTTATGTTATGTTATGTGTTATGTTATGTTATGTTATGTTATGTTATGTTATGTGTTATGTTATGTTATGTTATGTTATGTTATGTTATGTGTTATGTTATGTTATGTTATGTTATGTTATGTTATGTTATGTGTTATGTTATGTTATGTTATGTTATGTTATGTTATGTGTTATGTTATGTTATGTTATGTTATGTTATGTTATGTGTTATGTTATGTTATGTTATGTTATGTTATGTTATGTTATGTGTTATGTTATGTTATGTTATGTTATGTTATGTTATGTTATGTGTTATGTTATGTTATGTGTTATGTTATGTTATGTTATGTTATGTTATGTTATGTGTTATGTTATGTTATGTTATGTTATGTTATGTGTTATGTTATGTGTTATGTTATGTGTTATGTTATGTTATGTTATGTTATGTGTTATGTTATGTTATGTTATGTTATGTTATGTGTTATGTTATGTTATGTTATGTTATGTTATGTGTTATGTTATGTGTTATGTTATGTGTTATGTTATGTTATGTTATGTTATGTGTTATGTTATGTTATGTTATGTTATGTTATGTGTTATGTTATGTGTTATGTTATGTGTTATGTTATGTTATGTTATGTTATGTTATGTTATGTTATGTTATGTTACGTTATGTTATGTTATGTTGTTATGTTATGTTATGTTATATTATGTTATGTTATGTTATGTGTTATGTTATGTTATGTTATGTTATGTTATGTTATGTTATGTGTTATGTTATGTTATGTTATGTAATGTTATGTTATGTTATGTTATGTTATGTTATGTGTTATGTTATGTTATGTTATGTTATGTGTTATGTTATGTTATGTTATGTTATGTTATGTTATGTGTTATGTTATGTTATGTTATGTTATGTTATGTGTTATGTTATGTTATGTTATGTTATGTTATGTTATGTGTTATGTTATGTTATGTTATGTTATGTTATGTTATGTGTTATGTTATGTTATGTGTTATGTTATGTTATGTTATGTTATGTTATGTTATGTAATGTTATGTTATGTTATGTTATGTTATGTTATGTTATGTTATGTTATGTGTTATGTTATGTTATGTTATGTTATGTTATGTGTTATGTTATGTTATGTTATGTTATGTTATGTTATGTTATGTGTTATGTTATGTTATGTTATGTTATGTTATGTTATGTTATGTGTTATGTTATGTTATGTTATGTTATGTGTTATGTTATGTTATGTTATGTTATGTTATGTTATGTTATGTTATGTGTTATGTTATGTTATGTTATGTTGTTATGTTATGTTATGTTATGTTATGTTATGTTATGTGTTATGTTATGTTATGTTATGTTATGTTATGTGTTATGTTATGTTATGTTATGTTATGTTATGTTATGTTATGTGTTATGTTATGTTATGTTATGTGTTATGTTATGTTATGTTATGTTATGTTATGTTATGTAATGTTATGTTATGTTATGTTATGTTATGTGTTATGTTATGTTATGTTATGTTATGTTATGTTATGTTATGTGTTATGTTATGTTATGTTATGTTATGTTATGTGTTATGTTATGTTATGTTATGTTATGTTATGTTATGTGTTATGTTATGTTATGTTATGTTATGTTATGTGTTATGTTATGTTATGTTATGTTATGTTATGTTATGTTATGTTATGTGTTATGTTATGTTATGTTATGTTATGTTATGTTATGTGTTATGTTATGTTATGTTATGTTATGTTATGTTATGTGTTATGTTATGTTATGTTATGTTATGTTATGTGTTATGTTATGTTATGTTATGTTATGTTATGTTATGTGTTATGTTATGTTATGTTATGTTATGTTATGTTATGTTATGTTACGTTATGTTATGTTATGTTGTTATGTTATGTTATGTTATGTTATGTTATGTTATGTTATGTGTTATGTTATGTTATGTTATGTTATGTGTTATGTTATGTTATGTTATGTTATGTTATGTTATGTTATGTGTTATGTTATGTTATGTTATGTTATGTTATGTTATGTGTTATGTTATGTTATGTTATGTTATGTTATGTTATGTTATGTGTTATGTTATGTTATGTTATGTTATGTTATGTTATGTTATGTGTTATGTTATGTTATGTTATGTTATGTTATGTTATGTGTTATGTTATGTTATGTTATGTTATGTTATGTTATGTTATGTTACGTTACGTTACGTTGTTATGTTATGTTATGTTATATTATGTTATGTTATGTTATGTTATGTGTTATGTTATGTTATGTTATGTTATGTTATGTTATGTTATGTTGTTATGTTATGTTATGTTATGTTATGTTATGTTATGTGTTATGTTATGTTATGTTATGTTATGTTATGTGTTATGTTATGTTATGTTATGTTATGTTATGTTATGTGTTATGTTATGTTATGTTATGTTATGTTATGTTATGTGTTATGTTATGTTATGTTATGTTATGTGTTATGTTATGTTATGTTATGTTATGTGTTATGTTATGTTATGTTATGTTATGTTATGTTATGTGTTATGTTATGTTATGTTATGTTATGTTATGTGTTATGTTATGTTATGTTATGTTATGTTATGTTATGTTACGTTATGTTATGTTATGTTGTTATGTTATGTTATGTTATATTATGTTATGTTATGTTATGTGTTATGTTATGTTATGTTATGTAATGTTATGTTATGTTATGTTATGTTATGTTACGTTATGTTATGTTATGTTGTTATGTTATGTTATGTTATATTATGTTATGTTATGTTATGTTATGTGTTATGTTATGTTATGTTATGTTATGTTATGTGTTATGTTATGTTATGTTATGTAATGTTATGTTATGTTATGTTATGTTATGTTATGTTATGTTGTTATGTTATGTTATGTTATATTATGTTATGTTATGTGTTATGTTATGTTATGTTATGTTATGTTATGTGTTATGTTATGTTATGTTATGTTATGTTATGCTATGTTATGTTATGTGTTATGTTATGTTATGTTATGTTATGTTATGTTATGTTATGTGTTATGTTATGTTATGTTATGTTATGTTATGTTATGTGTTATGTTATGTTATGTTATGTTATGTTATGTTATGTGTTATGTTATGTTATGTTATGTTATGTTATGTTATGTTATGTGTTATGTTATGTTATGTTATGTTATGTTATGTTATGTTATGTGTTATGTTATGTTATGTTATGTGTTATGTTATGTTATGTTATGTTATGTTATGTTATGTTATGTTATGTGTTATGTTATGTGTTATGTTATGTTATGTTATGTTATGTTATGTGTTATGTTATGTTATGTTATGTGTTATGTTATGTTATGTTATGTTATGTTATGTTATGTTATGTTATGTGTTATGTTATGTTATGTTATGTTATGTTATGTGTTATGTTATGTTATGTTATGTTATGTTATGTTATGTTATGTTATGTGCTAACATGAGACTAATATAATGGGGATATACTTCATATAAGTACTTGCCAACAGAAAATACATTGGATCAAGTGTTTGGGTACATCAGCAGCAGAAAACCTATACTGTAAGTACTTGCTTGCCTTTTAGTACATTCAATTGTAAACCAGGTAGGCCTACATAGATTATGTTGTTGAATAATTACAGGATTAGCATTCAAAGTATTGCTTTGTACATGAATAGGTTTATAGTTTATACACTGGTTAATATAATAAAGCCACTCTAAAGTAGCTATTATTTATTTATTGAAAATTAAATTAAGTCAGGCTTTCATGATCATAAACTATGAAGGGAGTTAGATACAGTATGGTTTTTGGGGTCATTTTATTTATTCTCTCACATTTGTGTGGCTAACTCTGCGGAGAGGTGTGAGCAAAATGCGGTACCTTTTGAATATTTGATCCCAAAAAAACATCGAGTTAGATTTGCCTATATATGCTGCCAAAGCGTTGCCCTCTCATCGCTGAGGAATGGCATGTTGGTAATGACGTCCTCTCCTGATGTAGTGGGCCTGTCCTGCTTTTATCACTGTGATGATAACCGCTCTCTCTGTTCATTATCTAAGCCTTGGGGGAAGAGTGCTGACCCAGCCCAAACTGCCACAGGTCCCAGCCACAATATCTCACCGTTATCAATCTCCCCACACTCACGCCCAGGCTCATACGCACTTGTTTGCTCCCAAGCATGCTAGGCCTTATGTGTACTGTGTAGTACACAGACACATGCGCTAATACGAGAGGACACTCGCGTACGCACACGAGACCTTTCCATCTCCTTTTGATAAGAAGATAAGAAGGAACCGGCGCCAACAACAGCTTCTGGACCCCTTGCGTCAACCCGTTCTCACTCCGAGCACGTAGCATATTGACGCTTTGTCCCGTCCCTTGTGCGTCGCTTGTTACTAACATGGTACCCTTGAGCGACCCATGAAACGACTTGGGCTTTCCGACTAAACTCAATGTAAACCCATGGAAGTCATCTTTGACGCTTATGGCAACTGCTCCCCCATTAGCCTAACTGCTCCCCCATTAGTCAACTGCTCCCCCATTAGGGTCTGGAGGAGCTAACCTCTCTCAGACCCTAACCCTAAACCTAACCTCTCCCACCCCCATGCCTAAACCTAACCTCCCCCAGACCCTAACCTAACCCTAACCTCTCCCACCCCCCATGCGTAAACCTAACCTCCCCCAGACCCTAACCCTAACCTCTCCCACCCCCCACGCCTAAACCTAACCTCCCCCCAGACGCTAATGGGGGAGCAGTTGACTAATGGGGGAGCAGTTAGGCTAATGGGGGAGCAGTTGCCATAAGCGTCAAAGATGACTTCCATGGGTTTGCATTGAGTTTAGTCGGAAAGCCCAAGTCGTTTCATGGGTCGCTCAAGGGTACCATGTTAGTAACAAGTGACGCACAAGGGACGGGACAAAGCGTCAATATCAGTGGGCAAGTCAACTAGGGAATGTATGAAGCCAGTTCTGGAATTCCATTAATTCGAAAATCCCGCCGGGGGGCGCACGTCAGGTCCGGAAGTGACGACACGTACATTGGCTCCAATGTAAAAATGAGCCGACTTCTCTCTCGTTCTGTGTCTTAAATAAACATTTTCCGAATGAGCTTATGGTCTGAATAAACAATTTCAAGTCTTTTTCATGCTCTCCTGGGCTCCGTTTTCTAAATTATGGTCCCATTTCGAGTAAAAGAGCCGATAAAAATTATAACTTTGGGGGCGGGATTTTCTTTGATTTACACCAGCCACAGGAAACCAGATGATTCCAACCAGTTGCCAAGGCAGGCTAGCTAGCTAGCTAGCAACGTAGCCAGAGATTAAAAGTAAAATAACAGAAACAGCGTTACCCTTATGATATTTTAATGATGTTAGTAGACACACGTAATAGTATAGATCCCCGTTATGAGGTATGTTGATCAAAAGAACACCTAAAACGCTATATCGAAATCGGGTTTTAGTGGACGGGCAGAGCTGATCTGCGGCTAGCTAGCTAGCAACGTAGCAACAGTATAGAACCCCCGAGGTCTGTTGATCAAAAGAACACCTAACGCTATATCGTTATGTAATGTGACTTGTGACATGATCACCACATTTCAATAAATATAACGTTTTTGCACATTTGAATGCTGCTGGTCGTTTGTTTAATGCTGTATATATTGGACATTTAAAGCTGATACACAATTGTGTTGAGGTATTCCGCAAAGCTCAATTAAAAATATAACGTGTAACCACGTGTAACACTTGAAACAATCAAATTTAACTTTTTCACAGCAATACACAGTCCAGCCCACCATGGTATGGTTAAGGATTGGAACCATTGTTTGAATTATATCGAAATATATTTGCATGGTGTAGCATGTAATGCAGTCTGTTAAGATACTGTAAACATGCTAGATACTCTGACACAGAAAGGCAGACGAGCTAGCAGCAGGGATCTTGTCACCCTGATTTCAGATAAACTTGTCTGTCTAGTAGCTAGACAATATTACTGTACCATAATACCACAAGCTAAAGGCAGCATACACCAATGGAAGGATGGGTAGCATTTGTCATCCAGGCTATACAGTAACGTTAGGCTATTATAAAGTTATGAAACGCTGATTCAGACGTTACAATAATATGACATAATATGAGCCAGTTAGCCTAGCTAGAGAGAGTAATTTCAGACCACCAGATATCACCATATTTCATTTCAATAAATATAAAGCATTCGTTGATTGAAGCAGACTGCTGATCGCTTGTTTCTCCGTCGTCATGTCCTCATGGTCCAATCTTCGGTTCGTAGTTCGTGTTCACTCGACATCAACAATCTTTATATCACATCTGATCATTTTATCCAACCTGCCTCTGACCAGACAACTAATGGATCGTTCTGCGCGATCATATTTGCGACATTCAGATACATGATAATATACAACAAGGCTATCTTTGTTGACAATGTTTATTGACAAAAGCATTAAAACAAGCAAATATAACAATATTCTCCGGTCACTGGCAGATACTAGCTAGGCTACAACTTGTTCAAAGCAAATCTCTCATGTCAGCATTTGGCTTGTGTGTTATGGCAATTTCCTATGTTGAAACAACTGATCAGCAGTAACATGTAGTTTAGCGTTAATCTCAGGAGAACAGAATATTATAGCTTTGATCGTCACAAATCATAATCCTCTGTTGTGTGTCCCATCGGTACTGGACGGCGCCTACCCCTGGAAGAAACGAATTAGACACTGTTAATCACTGTATAACGTTAATGTCTGCTTACCCAACACTACGTGCGATTGGTAAATACTGTAAATGCAGAGGTGGTGTATCCAGAGGAGTTTAACCCCCTTGTTCCCCCTCATTGATTGATAGTTGATCTAACGTTAGCTAGATATATAACGCTATAGCTGGTAGATCATATGAGTATGCTTTGAGTCTGCCTCATCTCAAAGAGGTAACCTAGGTAAACAGAACTGCGTTTGTTTTCTGTCTACGTCCGAATCTGTGCAGCATGCAATACTAGACACTGTTAATCACTGTATAACGTTAACGTTTGCTTACCCAACACTACGTGCAATTGGTAAATACTGTAAATGCAGAGGTGGATAAACTATCCAGAGGAGTTTAACCCCCTTGTTCCCTCTCATTGATTGATAGTTGATCTAACGTTAGCTAGATATATAACGCTATAGCTGGTAGATCATGAGTATGCTTTGAGTCTGCCTCATCTCAAAGAGGTAACCTAGGTAAACAGAACTGCGTTTGTTTTCTGTCTACGTCCGAATCTGTGCAGCATGCAATACTGTTTAACGTTGTATAACGTTAACTTATGCTACTCTAGTCTAACGTAGCTAGCGTTAATGTCATGCTATGTAATTAGCGTTACGTTAGAAAATAAGATTACCTCGATTTTGTGGAAGATGCAAGCGGCAGGCTGGTGACGCCGCGCGAGGTCTGGAGGAAATAATACTCTGGTTTTTCTTCGGGCTATTGTATTCAATGTGAGAGCAATGGAGCAAGGCTAGCAATAGCAACTAACGTTAGCAACATTTGTTAGCCAAGCTAACGGCTAGCATGGAAAATAACATGAACAAGATGGATGCCGTGGCGGAGGAAACCCTCCCCCGAGTCCCGTCCACGCTCACGCCCTTTCCTGTTTTCCCGGCTCCAGGTTTGAACAGATTTCCCACAATGCAACAGGAAAATCCATTCATCCAATCAAACGAAATCAAACAATATCGGGAAGTGAGCTTCATTTTGCTGTGTCAAAAACATATAGCTAAGGTGGTCCATATTATGTACTGTCAATGGTCAATATGCTACGTGCTCGGAGTGAGAACGTGTTGCTTGTGTCGATTCCAAACAGCGCCAGTTTCCTATATCTGTCCGCTGCACTGCATGTCACGTCTGTAAACCGCTGGAAATTGAGAGAGTCCATCTTTGTTAATCCCGATTAACCTCAGCAGTGAGAGGGGGCGCGGGTTCGCACTCTGGCCACTTAAGTTTGAGCACGACCTTACTTTAGTGCCGACAACTTTCTCACGCGTCCTGCCACGGACGGCTTGGCCGCTCTCCAGCCCAGCTCCTCCTCGCTCACTCACCTCTGAGCGTGTGCAGTACTGGGGACGGATGACCTGACCGGGGGCTTACAGGAGGTTATACCGGGGCCATGTTGGGAGTATGTATGCTGCAGGATAAAGAGCGGCACTGGATATGTACGGGAACCGTATTAATAGAATCCACGCGCGTCGATGTTTCACAAGTTACGCCCCCCGATTCTCACTTTCTCAACATCCAACGCTTTACTGTACATCATGACTTTTTCATTAGACCTGTTCTTCACTCGCAGCTCCGCTCACAGCCATTAGATCACTTTTCCCTCTCTTCTTCCAACAACTAAAAGAAGAAGACAAATGCTGCACATTACCACACACCACAAGGGTCCTGCGGAAGAAATATCAGAAAGAAATGATGCGATTGCTCTCTCTCTCTCTCTCTCTCACACACACACACACACACACACACACACACACACACAGACACACACACACATACACACACACACACACACACACAGACGTACTTCGCTCATACATGCGCGCACGCACACAGCAACATTAATTTGTTTCCAGTCTAACTACTAGTGGAGGATATGTGCATCACACCATGTGAGAAATGGACTCGCTAGCTGTTGGGACTTTCAGATCATCAAGAGAGCAGCGAGTTCTTATAAATGCCACTAACATTATAATCGGAAAAGAAGACTTGCTTTGTAAAGTGTGCCTAGATATATGTCGGTTTAGAGTTGCTGAGCTAATATTCCTATTTGGACTAAATAGGATTTATATTTTGTATTGTAGCAATGTATTTTTTTTTTATAGTTGGAAGCAGAAACAAACCACATAATGCAAGCTAAGCAACGACAGAGAAAATCTGTGTGACAAGTCTCTGCTCTTCATTCGCAATTGAACGAGCTTTGGTAGCCTAAAATGTCACTTTTTTATGGTTTATGTATGAGTATGCCTCACATCTAAATTCACATTTAATTCAACGGGCGCCATTCACACCGAGTCCCAGCTCCCAACGGGCTGTGAGAGCACCCATGGGAGTTTGGGATATGGGACTCTAGGGGCTGGCGATGCTCCTTTCTGGGGAAGTGCTGATGGAAAAGGAGCATGAGTGATGTCCTCAGGGAGAAGGAGGGAGATTGGAAGAAAGTAAAATTGCTCTGCTTGAGATTGGTGATAGTGAGGTGATACACCGGATGTCTGAAGTTACAACTCTGGAGACACGACACGTGGCGGAGAAAATGTTTTCTAAAAAAATAAAGATAAGAATCCAGCCGAGTGGTTCGAAGAGTCAATACAGTCAAGCAGATATATGACTCCATTGTCTTTGGCATGTCAGGTGCTTTTAAGAAGAAAACAACATCCAATCCTCTTCTTTGAACTGAACTATGAATATTGAAAAATGAATTGTGGCGCAAACACAGCAACTACTGCTAATCATTAGTGTGGGGGAAAGTTGCATTGTGTGTCTTGCTTTAGGCTACACACTACACACTAGGCCGGATTTATTCTTAGCCGGGCGCATTAAAAATTAAAACACTCTTATCCACACATGCGTTTTTAGCAGCGTCTCAGAAATGATCTTCATCCATGCTACATGCCTGAAAAGGCATATCAAATGACCATTCACATACACGTGCCATGCTGCAAGACAGTTACTGTCCAGCCACAAGCCACTTCTGCAGGCAGTCAGTTCTGCAGGTTTAGGTGCTCTCCAAGGTGCTGAAACCCCGGACAGTGCTGTGCTAAGGGTTTTGAGAACTGTCCAAGGTGTTGAAAGCAGTAGCGCGCCCGCCTCGTCCACCGCTGGGCAGAATCTGCACCAGGTTAAGGATCTCCAGGCGGGTTGCTGGCTTGCTAGGAGTCAGCGGACTATAGGAGATGGGTTAGTTAGCTATCAGTCTGCAAATGATCTGTACACCTGTTTACCGGCACATTAACATGTTGATCCACAGACTGTCAGTGCTGAGTCTTGATTCTACTGCTGGCTGTCAACACCTCAGATCCTTGCAGTCTCCTGTCTCCAACAGTGGAACCGCGCCAAACTCAGTCCCGATTCACCATTGACTTTTCTGGTCGTGGGTTTTGCCGGCCTTTCCTCAGAGTAAGCCTGGAGGCTTTCTGTTTGTTTTTGAAACTCTGTTTTGGCTCAGAACTCTGAAGGCTGTCATTCCCTCTTTGGATTTTGTATTCCTGGATTTGAACTCTGGTTGTGATTGTGATACCTGAAGCTTGTTTCTTTTTCCTGTTGGGAATTTTGGAAACTCTGTATTTACCTCTGTTTGACTCTGAACATGTGTGTTTTCCCTTGAACTGTATTTGTGTTTATCACTTTGAATCAGTAAAGAGTGAATACTTTAAAACACAGCTTGTTGTCTCCATCTCCTGCATCCTTCGGTCCAGCCTTTACACGGCTGTGGCGTGGGTGTCAGTGTCCATAGCCAGGACAGCCCATATACAGTAGGGGCCATCTCACACATAAAGGAAGAGTACTCAGGTCGTGGCTGATGATCGGACCGCACATGTAATTCTGGGCTTTGACTGTGGGACCGTGCACAAATCTTCCAGTGAGAGTCATCAAACAACAAGATTTCTAAACTCACAGAGTGCATATTCCCCTCAAGGTCTCACTGATGACTGTGCATGTCAGAGCAAAAACCTCCTCTACCATGAAGTCCAAAGAATGCCAGGCATGCAGTGTTCAATGGAATATGCTGAGGACATTGTTCACAGTTGAATCCATTTGGAATTCAGGCAGCAACACTGGAGACTGTAGGGTGAACAAACACATGAACACATGGGGCTTTCAAGTCTGTTCCTCACAAGCCCTCCCTGAGGCTAGGCGTGAAACGGAAAGTCCAGACTTTCCCTTTCACAAACTGCTCTTTAGGACACCCTGCCTTGTCCTGCCTTGTCCTGCCTTGCTATCCAATGTCCTAAAGACCAGTGTGCTGTCAAGAAAAGGACTCGTGTTGCGTTCGTTTATAACTGGCATGTGGCAAATTGCCAGTTGCTACTAGCAAAAATCAAATAAAACGCCACGTTAACTGGGAGTTGCTACACGCAAACTTGGGTATATGATTTCTCAAAACCCCAGTTGCTCCCAGCGCGTCATTTGACGTCATTTCCACATGGCGCCCACGATTGTAAGAATTTAAAACACATTTTTGACACATTTTTCTTTTCTTTTCAACAATAGTACTGTAAGCTTTCAGACCAATCAGCATACCAATACAATGGGTGGATAAAACCATACAACTAAATGTTAATGTTGTTATTAGCTCTTAGCTTAGACAGCTAATGGCTATTAGCATCCATGGTTTTGCGACTTGAAGCCTGGAGCTCGAACGCACGTAGGTCAGAGATGACGCGTTTGCCACTTGCCAACTCCTACCATAAACGAATGCAGCATTAAACCCTCAAAATGTACCCCCGCCCCCCCCCCACCACACACACACACACACACACACACACACACACACACACTCTAACACCTAAATCATTATAATGGAAGTTGCCCCCACAAAAGAACTGTATAGGGTCACGACCTGCTGCCCTGCCCTACACCGTCTGGGAAGAGCCTGCATAAACCAGAGTAAACATGCTATCCCCTAATAGCGCTTGCGCACCTGTTTGCGCCTGCCTTAGAGGTTACGTTCACACAGGGCACCTACGCCTTGCCTCAACCCACGCCTACGCCTACAGACCTTGAGCTGCGCGTGAACCTATCACACGCTTTTGCGATCACACTGCACGCCTATTGCACGCTGAAATGAGCCGAGTTACAAGGCTTGGGTGCCCTGTGTGAACGTAGCCTAAGGCTTAGTTCACAACGGAAGAACTGAATGGTGATGTCAAACAAACCTTTTTCAAATAATATTCCTGCCATACCTCATTTGATCAGTTTTTAAGTAACATTTGCTTGTCATCATCAATTTAGACAGCAAAAATGTCACTATTAAAATAACTTCATATCATCGCGATGATTCCACTGAAATGCAACAATAATAGGCTATTGAATTATCGTCCACTCAAGCCCTAAATCAAGCAAGTAGTAACGGACGTTACTAGCTACTAGAAACGTCTGAAAAAGAACCGAGTGTATTTTCTTCCTCTGTCTGTAGCCTGTTGTTTAATGGCGAGCTCAGGGTGATCTGGTCCAAGTTCTTTCACTCGATGCTTCTCCTGTAAAGTCCGTCTCTCAAACGGCGTCGTTTTGAGTGACTTCATAGAATTTTCTTTCTCCATTCTTGCAAAACGTCTTTTGTGTTTTATGGCAGTTGAAAACAAACTTCTTTGCTTCGCGCGCGTGCTGCAAAGCCGTCGGCGTGGGACTGCTACTAGTGTTTATAATGTATATACTGCGTCGCTACCGTATGGTCGCTACCCTATGGTCGCTAGCCTAGCCTACGTCACAACACTCACTCTACCTGACCCCACCTCCACCCGGTCGCTAGATACGTGCGCCCAGAGCCCTTCCAAATCTCTTTGTTTTTGAGAGTGAACAGCGCATGTGCAACTACACAGATCCTGATACTCTAATGATCTGCACTGGTGGAAACCGGAAGTAAACCGGAAGTCCTCGGACGGCGTCTGTGGCAATTCGGTGCAAGAAAATATTGACCCAAAAACAGTACACATGTAGATAATTATGAATCTACATATTTATTGCAGATTATATACTCACTATCTAATATTCACCTCGCTCATAAAAAAAATATATATATATATATAGCCTATAACGTTTTATTTCCCTCTTCTTCATGTGGATAAAGTAGGTGGGGTGGCGCCCTGGCGCCCTCTAGTGGCCGGCCGCCACTGTAGGGTAATGCCATCTATCCCACATTTTAAATTAGCGCTTTTGGGGAGATAGAGCCCACGGTCTCTTCTACATAAGGTGAATAAACCGACTTTTTTATGATAGTGAATGTAGATGCATATTGAAATAATGGGCATAAATTTGAAGTGGGTGAATGTATAGCTGGTGATGGAGGATGGAGGCTTGTCAATACCTCGCCAGGGAACAAAATAAGAGGTTCTTGTCACCTCACCAGAATGAACAAAGATGAAAAAGAATTCATTAATTAGAATGTGCATAAATTGCCAATTGCTGCAAATTAAAAATTAATGCATGTTAAAAATGCCATTACTAATTTAACGTGTTCAAATCAGTTCTTGATTTGCAGTTATCTTTTAACTCTCTGATGTTGCACAATCAACTGGGTATGAATGAAAAATGGATGACTTTGACCTATTTGAGATGAGCAGCGAGGAGGTTAACACAAATAATGTCTCTTTAGCATCTTTACACAGCCACAATTGCTTTGGTTCCAAGAATAATCAGCACTAGTAGCAAAGAGGTCTTTGTCCCTTAATTTTTACCTTGTGAACGGCCATTTAGAGAGCAATTGTCGCACTTCCATTTGTCCTGATCTGCACTGAGCAGCCACATGAAAAGGTAATTAAAATGAATTGCTCACGAGGTCAATTGAAGGAGCACAAAGAGGGAAGTGACTAAAGGCGTTTCTGTCAAGAAAATGCATTGAGTTTGGTCATGCATTAATTGGACATGCTTGATATGATGTCTTTAAGCCCTCCGAGGGAACATTATCTCTGAAGACAACCCAAGAAACCAAGGACGGCAATAATACTTTAATTTCCAGCCTTGCACTGAATATGTTACAATATACACAGTGTTGTTGAAACAGTATAAATTGGTTGTTTTCTGCCAAGAATAATCCCTTGATGAGAGGGAGGTTTAACATCTATTGGTAACACAACACCATTGGGGCATGGGAGTATATGCAACAGAAAGAACTGTGGAAAATGTTTATTTTTCCTGTATATTGCCTATTTTCCTGTATTTGCCGGATTTATTATTTCTTCTTTATTGGATTTATGCTGAGGATTTGAAGTCATGTCTTTGCAGTGTCGCCCCTGTGGATGTGTTATATAAATATGGAGGGAGATAGAATGTATTTTCCAGAAGCATTGAGAGAAGTTGTACAAATTACCTAATGACTCATAGGGTCAAAACCCAATTCCATTAGAAAACCATGCAATCTGCCACTGGTGGAATCGTGCATTGGTGGTGTATTCCCATCCTCAGGAGGTTGCTATGTGTATGCGGCGCAAGCAGTTCCTTTGGCTTGATAATGACGTGCATACGATTGTTCACTGTAGCACTAAAAACGATCCGCACTCGGGCCATCTTACAGTATGTTGTTCTTAAATACACCATCCATCTCCATTGAGAAATACAGTAAGAAAGTGCAGTTGGGTTATATTAGTATAAATGAGGACTATCAGTAGGCCCATGTTATCTTCAGACTCAAGTGGATACTGAGATATAGCAGATGATCAAAACTATTGCCTTTCTCAGCTTTTCTCAAAACAATCATTCTTTAGAAATGAGTTTGCACGGTGGCGCAGTGGTAAGCGCTGTCTCCTCACAGCTAGAAGGTCCTGGGTTCGATTCCCACCTGGGACGCTGTGAGCGCTGGAGGAGTGCGTGCCCGTCCGCATGTCCTCGAGTGCCCACCGCCAAAAGGCGTCAAAAGGGCCCTTCTGTGTAGAGTTTGCATGTACTCCCCGTGCCCCCTGGGGGTTTCCTTCATATAGGAACCCCACACCAAAACATGCAATATCCTGGTTGCTAATGTGGTGCCTCCTCTGGTCGTTCGGAGGGGGGCGGGGACTCGTTGGAATAGCGTGATCCTCCCACGTGCTATGTCCTACCGGTGAAGCTTCCCCTCTCAGGTGAAAAGAAGTGGCTGCCTCGTCTCGGAGGAAGCATGGAGCCAGTTTCGGCTCTCCCCAGATCGGCAGAGGGTGGAGCAGCAACCAGGATAAATACATTAAAATTAGCACTAATGGGGGATAAAAATGGGATAAAAAAATCGGGAAAAACATTTTTATAAGAAATTGGTTTGCGTTTTTTTTATTTATAAAAGGAGCAAATGAAGTCGCTTCAATTCTTGTACTCTCCTTTTGTGCAAGTAATTATACCTTAAAGGGATAGGCCAACTTTTTGGGAGTTTAGGCCATTTGCCATATTGTCTATATTAAAACGAGAACGTACATGGCTTTCTTTTCCATCTGCGTGCAGTACAAACTGGGGTGCGTCTCCAGCCCCTTCTGGTACGACCTCTAGACCCACGACTGCGTGGCGACTCAAACTTCGAACACCATCGTGAAGTTTGCAGACGACACAGCGGTCGTGGGGCTGATCTCGGGGGCGACGAGACGGCCTACAGAGAGGAGGTGGGGGCCCTGGAACAATGGTGCCAGGACAACCACCTCTCTCTGAACGTCTCCAAGACCAAGGAGATCATTGTAGACTACAGGAGGGGGGGGGGGGGGCACACACCCCCCAATCACCATCAACGGCACAGTGGTGGAAAGGGTGGACAGCTTCAAGTACCTGGGAGTCAACATCCACCAGGACCTGACTTGGGCCGGCCACACCGCCACTGTTGTCAAAAAGGCCCAACAGCGAATACATGGACTCAGGCGCCTGAAGAAATTTGGGCTAAGGCCAGAAATCCTTACGGACTTCTACAGAGGCACCATTGAAAGCCTGCTGACTGGCTGCTTCACCACCTGGTACGGGAACTGTACCACCATGGACCGCAGGGCGCTACGGAGAGTGAGACGCGCGGCCCAGCACGTAACAGGATGTGAGTTGCCAGATCTGCATGAACTGTATAAACAGCGGTGCCTCAGGAGGTCCCTGAAGATCATCAAAGACACAAACCATCCCCACAACAGCCTGTTCTCCCTGTTACCCTCAGGGAGAAGATACAGGGTTCCAAAAGCACGCACAAATCGCTTGAGGAACAGTTTCTTCCCGCAGGCCACGAGACTCCTTAACATACACAAATAGTGTAGTAGCCGTACTGTACCGCACTGTAGCTGCTACCATTACGTATGTCTAATGTTTAACTGTATGTTTAATAAGGAATATGCTATTTGCACCCGTATGTCAAATACGCCGAATTTAAAACGCCGAGTTTAATTGTATGTTTAATAAGGAATATGGTATTTGCACCTATATGTCAAATACGCCGAATTTAAAATGTTTAAGCACGGCTAAAGTATGCACAGGACATGTGCACCTATGTGCAGTGAATATGCCACTGTCTCTGACTTGTCCTATCACTATACTGCCTTATTGCTTGTTGTGTCTCTTGTTGTTTTTGCACTCATATGCCCTACATTTGTACTATGTTGTAAACGGAGTCCACAGCACAAGAATTTCACACGTGATACTTGTACCATGGAGTGACAATAAAAATCTTGAATCTTGAATCTTGAATCTTGAAAATCTTGAATCTGTGGTACAGCACCTCACTGCTAATAGCTTAGCACTACAATGGCAGTCAATGGGATATTAGCCTACTTCGGTTCAGTCGCCCAAAATGCACATTCAAACAGCGCCATAAACACTCACATGTACTGTACATGTTGTGACTCGTGTACTCGCCACGTGATGAAATAATGATCCAAGTTACGTCAAATGGTCATTTTCGTAGTAAATCCAGACCAAGAACAAAACAAAGAGTACGCGAACTAACAGGAGTGTCTAACCGAAGTTACTTCCTCGTTTCCCATGTGGCGCAATGGCTTCTGTGTGTGTGTAGTCTTTTCCCCCTAAAAGGGGACATGGCCCATGAGCCTACTACAAAATTACGTGTTGCTGATCTGATGTATACACAAGCCCCCAGGAACAGCTCTGGGCCGTGAAGCAAATTGAACATGGTGGCCAAGCTCAGTATTGCAAGTCATGTGACGCCGGCCGTGCAGCCCACAAAACAAATCCCCATCCACTCACACAGAAAAAGCAGTAGCTGTAAAACTACGGGTTCAAATATCTGGCAGTGGCACTTCCTCAGGGCTCGAGTCCTAACCTGAGAGCTATGGGGCCCTCCAAAATCGGTGGTGCCCGAAGCGAGCTGCCGAAAACAAGTTTGGTGGCGACCACTTTTTTCCTCAAATTGTGGCTGTTTGAAGCCAGATTTAGAGGAATATCTCATTTGAAATTAACATTAGGATTAGACTGTTGTGTGATGTCATTATTCAATCTCTCTTAGTTAGCCATCAATATTTGTTACATTTCTCACTCACCTCCGACAGCTATATAATGCCATGATATTGACTTATTTGCATCTGATAAAATACAACAATTTAATTTGACAAATTTAATTTATAAATAAACTTACTTATAAATCAAAAACGAACAAAAAAAAGTGAAAAATAAATAGTTTTATGGCACGTAACAGCAGCATTTAGCAGTAGATACAGCAACATTATCTCCTTGTTTCTGAAAGAGAACATGAAATCATAAATACTTGTATAAATAAAAATAAATACAGAATGTTATATAAACACATGTGCGCAGGTAATCAAGAACGTATGAATGAAAAAAAAAATTGCACTTAACAAACAGCGGCATATTTCAGCAGATGCAGTAGCAGGATCGTGTTAGAAAAAAAAGTAACTTCCGGCTTGGTCAGACGTTCATACAGACACAATTGGCCGTGCCTGTGGGACGCAGCAATGTGCTGCAAGGCATACAGTGCCATTGCAACTCTGGACAAAAAGACAGCTCTCGAATTATCGAATTATTTTTATAAGGATGATCAACATCTCTTAGCTTCTCTATGTGCCAGCGCCACCAGACGCGCTACACCAATCCTTCACTCGCATGGCCCTCGGTAGCAGAATATCTAATGGTATAAAATCGATGCGGTGTAAGATTATTGGCTCCCTGAATTAGACTGTGTAATTGTAATTTGCTCGCTCGCCAGTGAGCTTCTGGGCCCCTTTACCATGGAATGGTATAATTACATTGGGCTATGTCTCTAAGACGGTGAGGACAGGCCACTCATTTTAATGAATGAAACGATGCAACCCCCTTAGATCACTGCCTGTGCACCTAAGGCCACTGACCCCTACGGTCATTCCTTTACCGCAGCTTTTTGAATGTGAATAACGGTATTAATTTTAATAGCACATACCGGCAAATTTCCAAATTATATTAACCTTTTCGAAATGACCTCTGCATGTACAATTTGCAAACCATTTTCTATCGCCGTCCACAAGCCTAATCCAATCCCGTCCCCCAATCCTTTTTTGCTCACCTTCTCCCGCTCAAGCTGCAGAGGGAAAGAGCGAGCACTGTGGAAGGCCAGCGTTTCACCTCATGCGCCATTTTTAACCTTATTGAAAGTGAGACAAGAATCCCCCCACAGGAAATCATCCCGTCAACCCCCGGAACACTGGCGCAAAGCGACAGACCGACCATTTTCTCTCCTCCCAAATGAAAACGTCAACATGTATCGATATCACAGTGGCTGACTTCACTATATGCCACGTTCTTTCCCCCCCGAAAGGCTACTGTGTGTCCAATCTGCATAATGTATACTGCCTCCATCTACACTTTGCTAAATAGATACATGAAGTTTTAATTATTAATCAGGTGTATGTAGCAGCATGTTAATAGTGTTGGACGGATAATGCGGAGAGCTGGTGGCTCATTTCTCACGCAACGATGAGTTCTTCAAACTCTGCCTTGCGATTGTGTGTTATAAATTGGAAATAACGGTCCAGCAACAGGGAGGGCCGCCTGCTCTATATCAGCCAGACCCACAATTACCGTCATTAAAATGTCCTCTCTCATGGAAACAATATGCTTTGCGGTCATTTAAATCATATTCAAGTATAGCAGCAAATTTGGTACTAAATGAATGCCAAGTGTATCAAATTAATGTTTTCGTCCGTATGCCCGCAGTCAAAAATGATCAACATGCGGGAACTGTATTGTCGGATTTTGAATTTGAGTCTGCGTCGTTGGTGCCGAAAGCCACGGAACGGAGTGTTTTGTCGAACACTGATCCTTATGGCCTTTCCCTCCGCAGCAGGACTTTGGCTTTCAAAGAAAGCCTGTTCTTTAGACCTTGACCAAATCAAACCATATAGCTGTGTCTAAGCTGCCGTTGCATAAATTGCACTTGTCTTTAGTCATTCAGGACTAAGCCACTCCCTGAAATTGGCCCGTTTCAAGGCCTTTATGCAGAACCCAGATCTAAATCCTTCCTCCACTGCCGGCTTTGGGTTATGCAATCGCCTGCAACGTTTCTCCCTGACAGCTCTCCTGCATGCAGGTCTCCGCGCGCTCTCCCTCAGACGTTTTGTTTCTTATAACTGAACAGAATGTCTTCGTCTTTTCTGTCAGCCCACCTAATGTCGCGCGGCGTGGATACGTCTTCTTGTGTTCAACCTTGATCTCAGTAGCTGCAAACGGATGAAAATGAGCCGTGTGTCTACGGGCCCGTTTAACCCGTGCATAAATCCTGTCTCTCTTATTTGCGTCGAACATGTCACTTAGACACACATCATTAGGCGCTGCACCATAACGCAGCATGCTAGTAGATTAGCGATGCACATCAACAGATGGGGCAAATGCGTCGCTGTCGGGCGGAAACCTTGTATCTCCAAAAAAAAGCAATTTTTCACATGGAAGAAAAAAAACGTTCACACTTTAACATAGTGTAATTTTAATAACAACATGAATAACCACTAACCGGTAATATAACATCTTTCGCTGGTCCAAAGTACCCCGGAACTTTCACAGGTTATTTTTGGGTACCCCACTAAATCCATTTATGAAATAAAAAGAAAATGGACAAAATTTGGAGATACAAAGGTTTCCCGCCCGACAGTAACGAGGGAATCATCTAAAATTCAAAGGTTGTGGGAAGAGACTTCACCATATTTATGGACAGCTGCCATTGTACGATGTGCTGTTTCATTATAGATCATAGATGCAGTTCAGAGTGAAGTCTGACACTGTTATCCCTCTGCTTCCTCTCTCTCTCTCTGTCTCAGCCCTCTCTCTCTCTCTCTCTCTCTCTCTCTCTCTCTCTCTCTGAAAGTCTTTGAGATTATCCCTTTAACAAAGCGTGCGTTCGCGCACACACGTGTGAGCGTGTGTGTGTGTGTGTGTGTGTGTGTGTGTGTGAGTGTGTGTGTGTGTGTGTGTGTGTGTGTGTGTGTGTGTGTGTGTGTGTGTGTGTGTGTGTGTGTGAGTCTGTGTGCATGAGCAAGAGTTAGGTTTTATGATCTGTAAATCAGGATGACTTAGCAGTGTCTCTCTGTGGGAGGATCTCTATTAAGACAAAATCCTTCTCTGAAATGCAACAGAAACCCCGGATTCTGGGCCTCCCAAAATCACTTTGAACATTCTGGTCACAGTAAGCCTCTCTCTCTCTCTCTCTCTCTCTCTCTCTCTCTCTCTCTCTCTCTCTCTCTCGCTCTCTCTCTCTCTCTCTCTCTCTCTCTCTCTCTCTCTCTCTCTCTCTCTCTCTCTCTCTCTCTCTCTCTCTCTCTCTCTCTCTCTCTGTTCCAGTTACAATAATCACATACAGTAAGCATGAGATTTGTAAAGGAAAAAGTAGGGTGTGACTTAAAGCTGCATTATGCAAGAAACACCCCAATGTTCCCATACACAGAAGGTGAGCAATCAAAAGTGGAAAATGTTTTACGAGGATCTGTAAAAGAACAGAATATTCTCTCAAGGTGTCTCAAACCAAGACATTTCCACTTTTGGTCAAAAATATGAGTTATTCTGCCTCCAGTGTCTTTTAGTATAAACCAGTCACACACCAACACGGTTGGTAAACATGAGAATGCTTTATGCAGACGGTCGGATGTCATGTTAAATTGATTTCTGGGTGGTGAAGTCCTCGAAATTCGAATACATTGCCTCTCACTACAATTTGCGAAACATGTAAACGCAGTTCATTGTAGCTTCAACTTAATTTAGAAACTAATAGTAGAATTGGATATATTTTGAATTCATGATCATGTGCATATTGAACCCCATCTATTTCTGTTCGTCTTTTCATGGAAGACAGGAACAAATAACCATCAGCCTTGTAAAAATATAATAATAATGATGATAATAATAATAATATTAATAATAATAATAATCATCATCATCATCATAATCATAGTCTCGCTGGCCAGACTCCTCTCCCTTCCGTCCGAGGAGTCTGGCGCCGCAGGTCTCCATAACTGGGATGAACCCTCCCCTGCTCTACTCTGCTCTCCCATTCGAGCGACTGTTTCGGTGGCAGCCGGATGTCCGCTCCTGGCTTATTACAAACTCTGTCATTGGCTCCGACCATGTCAATCAGAGCGGCTTCCGCTCCCTCCTCCCTGTGTGTCGCTGTAAATAGTGCACTGCCGCCTCAGTGAAAACAACGACGCTAACTAGCTAGCAAGCTAACGGCAGAAACCTACAAGCTAGCTCGTTGCTACACGCTGAAAACGGCAAGTTGGATTGTTTGAAACTATTTTCCAAGGGCACTGCCGCTAAGCGCCGCCCATCTCAATCCCACTATGGAGACCTGCGGCGTCAGACTCCTCGGACAGAAGGGAGAGGAGGCTGGCCAGCAAGACTATCATAATCATAATACTAATACTACTACTACTACTAATAATAATAATCTCCCTCAGGATGCATGGTCCATGTAAAAGTCAACATCTCTGTCTGATGAAAACTCTCTTTACACATGCCACAGCAACATGTGCTTCTACAGTGGCTTTCAAAGGTTCCATCAAGCCACTTTGATGTCTGCACATCAAATAGCAGCTCCATTTTGGTACTAAAATAGTTTAGGATAACCGTTTGTTTCAGAGTACAAAGTAGTCTCATATGGTGCTCTACATGGAGTTGGCGATTCTTTCTCATCATCAGCAGTTATTTCTGATAGATAGAAGTCATTAAGTACAACTCACGAATTACTGCAGAGCAAACAATCGAAAGGTTGGAGTTACCATGTATGTATGTATGTATGTATGTATGTATGTATGTATGTATGTATTTTTTATTTATTTATTTATTTATTTATTTATTTATTTATTAGCATCGCTACTTATGTCTGAATGGTATTTTGTCTGTTAGGTGTGGAGCGGAGGAATCGCTGCATTGACCCCAGATGATTACATCAGCACCAAACACACACACACACACACACACACACACACACACACACACACACACACACACACACACACACACACACACACACACACACACGTACATCACGCACATACGCGCACACAGACACACACTCAGGGGCATGCACAGTCTAATTACTATTTAGAATACCTCTTTGCCCTCCAACAAAGCATCTCTTTTTACAATAATGATTCCCCCCCCCCCCCCCCCACAACCATGTAGAAACTTCAGTATAGCCTATTCATAGTATTCCCATGATGTCACAAGCATTTTCCTACCAATATGGCGCTAACAATACACACTCTTTGTGTCACTTGATTGTAATCACCTGTTAATTGATTACAATCACCTGTTATTTTCCTACCAAGATGGCCGTGTGGTGATGTGAGAGAATACTATCAATAGGGTATACAGGTACATAGCATCATTGGGAAAGACAAACAACTAACTAGAGTGCTTACCTCCGCTCCGCCAACCCTTCTACAAAGTTTGTTGGTGGTATGTGAATCCGTTTGGCAGTGACATAGGTGCCTGTTTGTGATGGTCATTGCCACGCCCCCTTTTGGCCAGTGGGCAGCATGGCAAGTTAATCAGTTCTAAGTTGGCCCCATGACCTTGACTATTGTTGACTGTAGTTTTGTGCAAATCCGTTCATAACTTTTTGGAGATATCCTGCAGACAAACAGACAAACAAACTGACAAACAGGAGAGAAAACATGACCTCCCGGCCAGATCCGTTGGCAGAGGTAAAAACCCTGCAGCTCTGCTGGAGAAAAACAACAAGCATCTCCCCTCCCACAGAACTTTCCCACTTCTCTTGCATAGTTTCAACAAAACCATCTTTCTTCTGCGCGTACAAAAATAACAACAACAACAAACAAAAATATAAAAATCAAATAAATTAAATATTCCAAATATTTCGTACAGTATTCGCTGTTTTTATGTGCAAAAAACAATCAGTCTCAGACACACTGGTAAATCGTTTGGCACCAACTGATATCGATACTATCTCAATATTCAGTAGCTCATTGTGCCTACTAACAGGCAGATACTGTACATCATACAAGCCAATAACCCCCCCCCCACCCCCCCCCCCCCCCCATGTTAGGACCTGCCCCCTTCATGAATAGACCCTTTTCACGCGGGCCATTTTTTGTCGAAAAGGCAGGGCAAACACAGGTGCAAGCAAAACACTAATGAGGGTTTCCAAATTCCAATCATGGAAGTTGGAAACCCTCATTAGTGTTTTGCTTGTTGTGTTGCTGTGTTTACCCTGCCTTCTCGACACAAAATGGCCCCGGTGAAAATGGTCTATTACACTGCACACATACTAACACACACAAATACATGCGCGCGCACACACGATAGACATTCCTGTTCAATATGTAGCCTTGTGATGAAGGCCATCGCTGCAGCAGATGAAATCTATAATATCCATACATGCTTCTCCGTACGGTACAAGACATACTTTTATCTCCTGAAGGCACAGAAAATGAAAGTCCTTGGAACGTCGTTGCAAACCAGCGAGATATGTCTCATTGTATATTGTCTTGCTCCCAACTTATTGAGGAAAAGGGCTATTTCTTATTACCAGGCACACGGAGAAAAGCATGTGTCTGGTTTGATAATGAAATTGAGTCTTGTTTCCGAAGCAACAGAGAGAAGGAGAAGTTTAAAAGGCGGAAGTGCAAACGCTCTGACCTGCGTGATGAGGGAAAACCCTGGGGTGCTCCTCTTTAACAATTCACTGCCACCGACCCCCAGCCCACTTTCTTTATGCTGATGGAGAAGGAGCTAATTAGTGTTTGACCCCAGTGTTAAAATAGCCTGTTAACACAAATACCTGCCCCGTTATAAGTGCTAAGCTAGACTAAATGGCGGACGTGACTTGGGCTCATATAATGAAATAATACGTTCAGGGAAACGGTTTGTGGGTCCATAAGCAGCACCGTGCCTGGCGGCCATCCTTGATGTTGGTTCACTACTACAGTATGCAAATGGTATCCATTCCCCCCTCTGCCTGCATTTGTCAATCGAGTTCCCCAGTGCAGGAGGCTACCCCCCCCCCCACACACACACCCGCCCCACCCCCGCTCTCTGTTTGTGTACAAATTTAAATTTTAATGCAGCGCTGTGAGGTATATTAACAATTATGCAAATACATAAGAACACCCGATAGGATCTTTCTAGCTGCTCTTAAGTGCAGGGGCAGAGGTGAAATGTGTTCAGGCAAATTCAGCGTGCAGGGAATTCTGGGAAGTAATAGCACTCACAGATATAATACAGTATACCATAAAGCATTCTGCATACATATACACCCATAATGCTCATTTATAATGGGCTCATCTTTCAGCTTTGTGCAATCGACTATATTGTGTGCGCTTCTGTTAGAGGTATGCAAAGCTCTACTTTGGCTACATTGGAGTAATGCTTTTATTTGCAATATGAACAGCTAATACAGCTCATTTATATACAACCAATGTCAGTATAATTTAATTCGTTTTTTGAGCATGATCAAAGTGACATACATTCTCTCGCATCGCAGCCTCTTTGAAATTCAGGCACAGGTCATGGAGAGGACATGTTAACTCACTGCGCTCTTTCCCGATGTCCTGTCCCATCCGCTGATGTCCTGTCCCGTCCGCCGATGTCCTGTCCCGTCAGCTGATGTCCTGTCCCGTCAGCTGTTAACTAGAGAACGGAGACGAAAGCGTCGCCCCATTGCACTTCATATTGTGCCACCCCACCTCATCAGGGTAATCAATTTGCAGCGGCCTGCTCGCCCGATCAATAACTGCTTTACATGCAAAGGGCCACCTCCCAGTTATGCTGCCTGTATATCTGTTTTGACAGTTAATGAAACGGACAGCTCAGCCAATTTGAAATAAAATATGGCTCCTCCTGGAATGACATCTTAAGCTGTGCTCATTTCAAGCAATTTCAGCTTTGTCTCTATCTGACTTTTATTTTATTTATTTATTTATTTATTTATTTATTTATTTATTTATTTATTTATTTAGAGTAGAAAAACATTGTGTTTTTGTACTGACAGATAAACAGTGGGTGATATTTGGAGCTTATGGTACCAGATAACTTAAAATTCACTTTGGAGTTGGAAACAAAGCTGTCATATGTCCCTGTTGTTTCCTGTTAATTCCTGCTAATGACTCTTTAGATATAAAATTAACACATTTAATATGAATACATTACTGCACTGCACACATTATCTACAGATGCCGCAAGCTTCAATTGTCGTTTGGGCCATTTGGCTGCCAGCCAAGATCCTTGGCTGATTAAACAAAGATAAAACAGAAAGTTAGCTTATACTTAATAACTTGACATAACATAACTTAAACCAATTCAACCTCTTAATAAACAGCATAGATGTCAGTTTCTCTAAAGTTTAAGCCCATGGTCATTGTAATTTAGAGCAGCTATTTTTGTTGTTGTTAGTTTAACACCATATTGCTTAATGCATACCCATGCCTTCCGAAGAATTGTATAAACAACGTAATTCTCAGAAAGCTGCATCACATACTGTCGCTTTACCATGCAAATTAGCATAACACCCTCAACTGAAATACCTCAACAGTGTGTTTCGTAGATAATCTTGAAAGTAGACTGAAACGCAGCGTAACTGTAGGTAGCTTATGTGGATTTGCTCAAACCTACAGTACGGCGAAATGCTCAACATTTGTATGCACACCTCCGCAGAGGCTAAGGTGTAAAACTAGCATATCCAAAAGAAACCGTTGGTGAACTTGAGAATCTTTGGTGCTCATTCACTCTCAAAATCCACCACGCTGTAACTGCTGTTATCCTCTAAAGCTGTGTTCACACCGAGATATTTATTTTTCTCTCTGTCGCTCGATTCAACCCTTTGGAATCGCTCTGTCGCTCTGTTTAAATCGCTCGTCAACAGGAACAAGAATTGATGGACATCTGGGGGCTATAAGTTATGCAATGTCATGATATTTGTCCACTATGAGCCACCGTAGTTGTTTACAAGCTAAGCCTATCAGCGTGCTCCTAACGCGAGCTATATACCGGTACAGACTTCACTTCATGTCAGCTGTCAGCCTGTCAATCAGCTGTCAATGCGGTTTGTTGCCACACAATAAACCAGGGTTTGTTCCAAGCCAGTGTGATCCTTGACTCACTCTCACACGGCAGCCAATCAGCGTTGAAGAGCGAGCCAGCGTAATTTCACTCGAGTTGGGATATTTCATCTCGGGCGGCGAGCGAATTTTCTCCCTATCGCTCTGTCTCTGTCGCTTGGACGGCCAGCGATTTTTCTCCCGGGCGAATATACGCTCAATCGCTCGTTTGCATTGACTTTGTATGTAAACTCGATGCCAGCGAAAAACTTTAATAGGTCGCTGTGAACGCAGCTTAAAGTCAGCGCTATTCAACTATATTGTTCAGGGGGCCACATTGTCACAGAAAGCTAAGGGCCTGGGGGCTGGACATTTCCCTGAGCTATTATTATCATCAGTGCCAACACATCTTAAAATGTTGGATTTAAATCAAGATCAAGATGCAAAGGTCGCCTAATCATAGCCTCATGGTCCATGTTTTCATTTCTCTTTTTGTCATTCTATTTTCTTTTCAGAAACAGAAATGAACAAATAGTTGCACAACAAAATCAATCCACAGATGGAAAAACGGAAACAGGACTTGATTTGTATCTGCTGATGAAGCCTCTGTGTCATCGAGAGAGGCGGCAGAGAGACAGATAGAGAGAGGGTTAGAGAGAGAGAGAGAGAGAGAGGAGACCCCCCCTCCCCTTCCTCCCCAGAACTGGCCGCGGGCCGGTGTGACTTGATTGGCGGGCCAGATTTGGCCCCCGGGCCGCCAGTTGAATAGGCCTGCTCTAAGCCTGCTCTAAGCCCAGGAAGAGACAAAGGAAATGCAGACCGGATGCATTGTGAAGAATTGCAGAGGCTCTTTCGACTCGTCAGTAAATACCTGAACGCAGCTCGAGCTGCAGCCGGTCCTCTTCATCAAAACAAGGCCCAGATATTATTTTTATGGCTTTTTGACCGTCAAACTGCTCCTGCTATTGAACGACAGTAAAACACCTGAACAATGAGCCGTAGAAGTCTGAAAAGAAGCACTTCTGAGTCGAGAGGTTTACAGCTGCCCTTCAAAAGCATTTAACATGCAGTCAGGTGAGATTTTGAAAAAGATGAACGAAATGGCTAGTATGGATACTAGCATCATCACACATGAATACAATTGGGCTCATTGAATCCACAGGAGTCTCAGCTTTCCAATCATACCCAATTTCTTCCGAGACTGTTTAGGGACCTCGGTATGCAGAAAGATTCCAATAGAATGGGCGAAAATAACCCATTTAGACTGCATGCAAACGACGCCGTGGTTTTTGCAACAACAACAAAAAGTATGGGATTAGCATAAAGTGGGCTGACCTGTAAAAGGGGTAGTCTCTCTTAACCAGACCAATCTCCACATTGGTGCTGTGTCAGCGCTGGAGAAAGGTCTGGCTCAATCCACTATATAGAGAAAAAAAAATGCTCTTTGTTTTCATTTCTTTAAACCAATCACAACCAATCACAAACCAATCACAAACCAATCAAACGCAAACCAATCAAACGCAAACCAATCAAACCAATGGGTGGCACTAAGCGCACAGGGTGCAGCGACGGTGCTCTTGCAAATAGGGGTGGGGGGGGGTGGGGGGTGGGGGTTGTTTTGAGGGGACCAAATAAATTTGCACAAAAGAAAACGCCACACAAAACATTGAATGATGTACGTTGAGGATGTAAAACCTGCCATTTTCCGCGTGCAGCTTACTAGCTGGGGGGGCTGTTGTTTTACGTAGCAACGGGGACTTTGAAAACACGCAGATAGCGGAAAAGGAAAGGGCGGGGAATTCCGACCGAAATGGACGGCGGCAATACCCGCAGCGGCGTATATCCGCAGCCTACTTACTACTACTACTAATTTGGCGCATTGCTTAGCCCTTTTCTCGACAATCTAGCGTGACATGGTTGGTAGCAATGGATGCCTTGGGTCTTCTAGTTTCATATGCTACCAGCGTCTTTACTCTACCTTTAAAAATGAGCCCACGACAGCCTCTGAAAGACAGCAATGTCAGCCTCAGAGTTGAAGAGGTTAGACTCAGTGTAGTGACATATTTCAGCTGCCTGCTATGCTGGGAGTGGGAGTGGAGACTCGACCATTCATGTTTCGCCCCCTTTATGTCCCTGTGATCCACCTGCCCAGCGGGTCTTCATGTGACAACTTTGCTGTAAAGTCTTCTTCTTTTCACGGCGGTTTGAGATTTCCTGATGATACGGGTATATGACCGGAATATTCACAGTGACTGAAATAGTCGCATATTTTATATTACTGTGCCATTTTCGACTGAGACCAGGAGAAAGCTCCAGAAATGCCAAAAAACAATCGAATGTTCTCGGCACCGCGTCAGTGTCCCTCTCTCTCTCTCTCTCTCTCTCTCTGCGAGCCGACTGTCTTTCACCGCTGAGTCTAAAATTGGAGCACATTGCTGTGCAACAGCATTGAAGTCGTAATCTGAAAAGGACTGGCATATGCAGCGGCCCTCCAGGGACTCGCATTCAGTCCTGGCCACCTCAATAGGGCCAGTGCAGCTTGGCTTCCCACAGTGTGCCCCACACACACACGCACACACACACACGCACACACACACGCACGCACGCGCACTCACGCACGCACACAAGCACGCAGGCATGCACGCACACAAGCACGCACGCGCGCGTGGCTCAGGCTGAGTGAGACAGTGCTGCTCAGTATTGCTGTATTGTAGTGTTGTGTTACTGCGGACCGTTTTTAAAGCACTAAATGGGGCTGGCACTGCCGTACCTCGCCGAGCTCCTGCGCCACCATACCCCATTCATAGCCTTTAAGGTCAGCTGACCAGCTGCTCCTGGAGGTGCCCAGGACCAGGCTCAAGACCAGAGGGGACAGAGTCTTTGCCATAGCAGCCCCTATAGCAGGGGTGGGCAATTATTTTTCATGGGGGGGCCACATGAGAAACCCAGATTGTTGCCGGGGGCCGAACAAATATTGTCATGCCGTAACCCAGGAACTTTGATGATAGAGAGGACCACAAAATAAATTCCTCGCCACCAGAGGGCCAAATTTTTCTGAGGGCTGGGGGCCGAACGGCGCCGGCGCGAAAACATTTGGGGCATTTGAAGTCAATTTTAGAGGAATAACTCATTTTAAAGTAACAGTTGTGATGTCATCATTCAGTCTTAAACACCAATATTTGATCGTCTTCTCACTCACTCCTATATCACCACCTCTCCCTGCAGGGCTTGAAATTAACTTTTTTGACCACCTGCTAGATTTTAAAGTTACCAGCCAATTAGAATTTCCACTAGCCAAAATGTTTTTCTTGAAATAAACCAGAATATGAGTGGGTTAATTTAAGCATAAGTATCAGTAAGTGGCCCAGGATTCTCAATGCCTGTGTTGAGGGTCATACGAACAAAAATGCACTCTTGAAGCAAAAAATAATAATCCAAAACCAACAAGTTAATTATTTACATTTTTACTTCAATGTAGAACAGTCATTTCTTACACATGAGATTACATTTAGCCTTTTAGTCATAAAGATTATTGAAAGATATTCCATATTCCAGACTGAAATGTCATAACAGAAGTGGAGTATTGGCCAGAATGACATGAACATTTGGACACTTATTCAGCGGGTATCTTGCATGTTGCGTTCAGTTGCACTGTTGTTATTTATTTATTTTTGCAATCCCAGCGCACAGGTGGGCAACTGGCGGCCCACGGGCCACATGCCGCCCGAGGGCCGCCAGTTGCCCAGGTCCGCCCTATAGGCTCTGGAATAGCCTCCCCCTCTATATTAGATCAGCCCAGAGCCTCCTCGAGGCTTTTAAATCCCTGCTCAAGACGCACCTTTTCTCCCTGGCCCTGAGTTGAGCCTGCCTCCTGGCAACCTAATTGCTGTTATTTTTGGTTTATTTTACCACTTGTAGGCTATTTGTTGCACTTTGTATTGCACTTTGCTTGGTAGCAGTGTATTTTGTACTTGTTGTCTCTATACTTTTATTGTTTTTTATCTGTGAAGCACTTTGGTCGGCTACTTGTCGTTGTAAATGTGCTCTATAAATAAAGTTGACTTGACTTGTGTTGGAGTGAAATGGACAGCTGTTGGGGGGAGGAGGAGAAACAGGTAGACAGAGACAGACAGTGCCCGACGAAGGGAGAGTGGGTAGAAAGGGAGAATAAAAGCACAAAAGGACAGGGAGAAAAATCAAGAAAGAAACATGTTTTATTATTGTATTATTTATATTATGGATTGCTTTCCCCAGTGCCTTTATTGGGGGGGGGGGGGGGGGATTTTATGCTTTATTGACAAGGATAGTGTGGCGAGAGACAGGGAGCTAAGAGAGAGAGAGGGGAGGACATGCAGCAAATGACCGCTAGCAAATGACTGAGCCTTACATGGGACGTGCCCTACCCGATGAGCCACGGGGTGCCGCCATTTTGCCTTTGTACGGTCCATCCTCACAAGGAAAATGACAATAGTGATTGATAGAGCTCAACAATCACGTGACATCTTTTGCCCCAGAAGTGAGTTTCCCATTCATTTTATCCATAGACATTTTGAAAAATACAATGGGTTTTAAGGCTGCAACCAAGCCAACCCATGACCTACTGAATCGTAAGTGACCATAAAACATTTCAGTTGGAGCAAAAATAAAACATAACATGGGGGGGGGGGGACTAATTTAGATTTTTTTTATTTTTGCTCCAAGTCAAATTAAACGACTTACGATTGCGACCTCTTGTGGTCGTGTGAGTAAGTGCATGCATGCACTTACTTTAACATAACGACTGGCTGATAAGGGCGAAGGGGGATGGATTGGTGGACCGGTAACGTCCACCACTCCTGGTTGGATGACCCGGTTCGCCTCCTGACGTGTCCCATTTTCAACCATAACCCAACTCATAACCCAAAGCACAAGCCTAACCTTAACCAAGTTGTTTTAGTTGCCTAAACTCAACCAAGTTGTTTTACGTGACCTAAAACATAATCAGGAAATGTGGCGCGGCCAATCCCACTGCACCGACCCGCTCCCGCTGTCACCACCCCACCGGTGGCGTCGGAAAATGACAGAAGGACACGCGGACACTCGCTCATGTCGTTTTGGGAGTCATTGGAAATCAGTGTTGGGAACGTTACAGTACTTTAAAAAAGTAATTAGTTATAGTTACTCACTACTTGTTCCAAAAAGTAACTGAGTTAGTAACTGAATTACTCTATAATAAAACTAACTAGTTACCAGGGAAAGTAACTATTTGCGTTATATCTCCACCTTGAAAATGCCAACTTTTCATCGGATTGCTCCGGGCTCGCCATTTCTGCCGCTTCCTCGAATCTGTTTGGTGTGTCTGTGTGTGTGTGTGTGTCGCGCGTGTGACGTGTCCTGGCTCGTGTGTGAAAACACTGGCTCCGATTGGCTACCATGAAACACATGACTGCCTTAGCCAATAATCGCTTATCTCGTTGTTAATGTCCTGGCTCGTGTGTGAAAACACTGGCTCTGATTGGCTACCATGAAACACATGACTCTGCCTTAGCCAATCATAATTGTTTATCTCGTTATGTTAACCCACCCGGTCTCCTCACAGTCACTTGACAACACTAGTGTAGGCTACGGGTAGTTTACTCAATCATTTCATAGTAACGCACCGCATTTAGCATTCAGTAACGATAACGGCGTTGTAACGACGGAAACAGTAATTAGTTAGATTACCCCGTTACTGAAAAAATAACGGCGTTACCTAACGCCGTTCTTTTAAACGGCGTTATTCCAAACACTGTTGGAAATCGACTTACTTTGTCATTTTGGTATGAGGACATGTGTTAAAACAAATGCATACGAGGGATCCAAAATGACAGCATTGTCATCAGTGAAAGTAGATTAAATTCACCGCACCTCTGAATAAACCTACTGTACACTGAAGTATATGTGATACAGTATGGAGGACATTACTGCACATGTCCTGCATGAATTGAACCTCAAGATAATTGATATTTTGTATGCTCTGAGGCTATATTAGTCACATGTTTCCTTAGAGAGACAAGTTAGGCTAAGCCCAAGGCGAACATTGCCTTGGGACGCCCACCGCCTCCCAAGATCCAACACTAATATCCCTAGGTGCACCTCATCCTCATTTATCATGCTATCATGTGACCCATATAGAGTATTTTTCAAATCTCTGAGGATGCTGCACGCTAAGGCTGCTGGGAAATGCTCTAGACATGTATGCAGAAGTTTATATAGCTTTACCCTTCACCCCAGAATTGAGTGATTCTTTCATTTTTTGTTGGCTATATGGTACTTCCATGTACTGTTCTACACCCATATCGTGACCTTAGTCTCGATGCCGTTGGTACAAAGTTGTCCTTAATGCAGTATTTTATTCGTAGAAGATAAACATCAGAAAAGATGAGAAAGAAGGTTTATTGTTGTGATGTCAGTGAGCTGTGAACAAGACTTGATAGGTTTCTCAGTTATTATCTATCTGCAAATAAGTAGCACCCAGGCTTAACGAGGACTTCCCTCCTCTTCATTACATGACTCTGAATCATTTGTATCATACATACACATTGCTGTCGGGTGGAAACCTTGTATCTCCAAAAAAGCCATTTTTCCAAAGGAAGAAAAAACGTTCACATTTTAACATAGTGTAATAGTATTATAGTAATAAGAGTTGTGACATTCAATGTGGAATTTTCCCCTATATATAGGGGGGGGGTGGTGCTGTCTGTCTGGACAGGAATTGATTGCCTGGCAATTAGTTATTTTTGCATTCTGGTACATTAACTGTGGGTTGCACCAATGAGGATTAACTTTTGACTTTTCTTTATCAATGAATGCTGCTGCACCCAACTTTAGAACGAGTTCAGGGAAAAGTGGGAATAGATTTAAACCTTGTCTTGAATCTCAAATTAGTTTTTAATTTAATCTTAGATGAGCTTGGATTAATTGATTGCTCATATCGCTCCAAAACATTATATTCCATATGGGTTCACTTTTGACAGGTGAGTTGGTTTAACGCTCTACAGATGTTACTCATCTAACTTGACCGTCTTACTGCCGCATTTCCAAGGTGCTGCTGTGCTGCCGTGGCAGCAGTGAGGGGGGCGTGACAGTAGTGAAGGGGCGTGGAATCAGTGAGGGGGGCGTGGCAGCAGTGAGGGGGGGCGTGGAATCAGTGAGGGGGGTGTGGCAGTAGTGAAGGGGCGTGGGATCAGTGAGGGGGGCGTGGCAGTAGTGAGGGGGGTGTGGAATCAGTGAAGGGGGCGTGGCAGTAGTGAAGGGGCGTGGCAGTAGTGAGGGGGCGTGGCAGTAGTGAGGGGGCATGGCAGTAGTGAGGGGGCGTGGCAGCAGTGAGGGGGGCATGGCAGCAGTGAGGGGGGCCTTTTCTAAAGAACAAAGAAAACATTTAAATAAGAAAACGGGCGAGCGCCCACTCTGTGAGAGTACTGCAGCAAAGTGGCCAAACTAACTGACTAACAACTGTAGATGGCAGCATTTTTAGGAGGACAATGAACGGGTTCCTCAAAGGATAGACTGGATGAATAGCTTTATGATAATGCATTCACTTTCATATCCTAACACAGCCTTCGCATGATCCTCCCACAAGCTGTCAGGTGAAAAGAAGCGGCTGGCGACTGCACATGTATCGGAGGAAGCATGTGCTAGTCTACAGCTCTCCCCAGATCGGCAGAGGGGATGGAGCAACGACTGGGACAACACAGGGAAATGGAAGAAAACTACGACAGGGGGGAAAGATCCGGTGTGGCCTGCAATAAACCTATAAGATTGCTAAAATCTCATATAGGCGACTTTAACCAAGCTTGTTTTTCATCAGGTTTAAATCATTAAATTTGACTTACACTAGTGTGCAACACACCTCCGATTTAGTTATTTTAAACCTAGTTTGACGAAGGTCAACCATTAGTCTCTGATATAATGTTAAATCGTATTGGTGTAGAGACAAAATGGTGTAACTATTATATTGGATAAACGCTCTCTAGTAGCTAAACCCATTTCGAGCAACTGCGGCAGGCGGGTCACACATTCTGCTCACAACTTCACAGCTCGGCGTTCATTAGCTCGTTTCACTCGTGAAACATGCAAACCTGCTGAGAGAACAGCGAGCAATCAATAGCGGCGGGGGATGCATTTAATTAGAACTACTATTTCCTTGCGTGTTTTTTTTTTGAAAATCTCAACACAGGTTTTGTAGAGAAATCGGAGGCACATCGCTGAGATATTTCCATTCTACAATTCAAAAGTGCAGTCGATCGACGGCGCCGGGGTCGGTTCAAATCCCCAGTCTGTCTGGTAGGACGTGGTGGAGGCATGTGGTGGGGGAAGTGAATGATTAACACTCCTCCTCCTCCTCCTCGCAGGCACCGTGCGGTATATAATAATAATAATAATAATAATAATAATAATAATATATATATATATATATATCCCAGCATCACTTTAGCTGAGAGACGCTTCAAGCTTTTCATCTCTTTGGAGGAGAGTTATTTTGATGACAAATCACTTTGGCACTTTCTCCGCCCTCCTGCCCACTCTGTCTGTCCCTCCTCGAGGAAAAGTCGAGATTCAAAGTAGAGGGACGAATTAGACGTGTAGCCCAGCGAGAAATAACCAAAATGATAGTGACCTCACGTTGACAAAGGGCAATTTATAGGCCCAGAGGCAAAAATGAAACAAACAGCTCTGGGCCTTGGCGACGTTATACCATAAATAATTTAACGGCGCGTTCTTAGGCCGCGTGTCGACTTATGGCCTTCTGTTCCTGACATTTAAACGCTGGAAGTACGCTGGGGAGCGCTGATCCCAGCGCACAATATGCAATCAGGCAGATTGAAAATAATAACGTTAGCTCAGCACTCAGCAGCGGAAGCTAGCTTGATAGCTAGCAGCTAACACCTTAACAACACACGTACGGTGATGAAAGCACAACACTCACCAGGCAGAAATATTAAAGGAACACTCCGCCCATTTTCAACCAGCTTTGTATCATTAGAACATCAGTAGTATATCAGAAAACTGTAAACTGTTTTGAAGTCTGTCATTTAATTTGACAGTTATTGAGTGTTAAAGTGTGGACCAGTGACATCACTGGTCCACACTAACTCAAATGAATAACTCATTAACTCAAATCAACTCTCAATAACTGTCAAACTAGATGAATGACTGCAAAACCGTTTTCAGTTTGAGAGTTGATTTGAGTTAATGAGTTATTAATTTGAGTTAGTGTGGACCAGTGATGTCACTGGTCCACACTTTAACACTCAATAACTGTCAAATTAAATGACAGACTTCAAAACCGTTTACAGTTTTCTGATATACTACTGATGTTCTAATGATACAAAGCTGGTTGAAAATGGGCGGAGTGTTCCTTTAAGTGTCTAGCCAATCCAATTGAGCCTTTCTGTCTCTGTTGTGATAGTTTCTCCATACTAGTTGCCTGAAAAGGAGCGCCCGACACCAGCGTCTTTCTGAAAAGTTCCGATATTTTCTTCAGCTGGAAGCGCTGGGAGCCGGCGCACCAAAACACCGGAGCGCTCTGAAAATAGACACTGGTCGCAGCGCACTTTCTCTAGACGTCCCTATGCGCCCGCATGCACTCTCTCCTCATTGGAAACAACTGAAAAAAGACGCTGGAGCTTATAGGAAAAGAAGCTAAGCGGACACACGCCCTTAAGGAATAAAAGCAGTGTGCAAATGTACAAGGGTTTTACATTGAGCCTCTCACTGACTCAGCCAGCAGCCACATCCAGCACAGCTTCTATATAATGTTCTTAATAAGCATCAGCCAGCATTTGTCTCAACATAATCGATGTGAATAATCCATGTGGATGCTTTAAGGAAAGTTCCACCCTCGAATACTCCTCTTCTCATCCATCTGTGTTGTAATTTAACTTTTGTTGCACCCACTTTCCCTCCACCTACCTCATCTATTTCTACTTCCGTTAGTGATTTCCCATGTTTCCCAGAATGCCTCTCGACGCCCATGAGAGAAACGGGCGTGAGCTTGCTGCTTTCAGCTGTGGGTTGTACATAACCACAACAAAGTTAGCTTGATATTGGATATTCGGGAGATATTGTTTTTTCCACTTCCGATAGCTTGTAAAGCAAACAAGCAAAAGCACATTAAAAAAAGTGTTGTGTGTGTGTGGAGGAGGAAGAACAATTTATAACCACTTTCGCCGATTACAAAAGAACTAATAGTTAATTTGTGAAATGAGCGATTTACTAAATCCCTGCATCTATTTGCTACCACAACTTCCAAACCTGCTCGGTTATTCTCAGGACAAAGTGAAGCAGTGACCTATGATGGCCCAGATATTATTATTTAGTCAAGGTGATAAATGATTAGCCACAGGTCACCATCATGTCTTGAGCACACTCACACAGTTTACTGTTGAACACTCCCCTCCTGTGACCCCGCCCCACGCCCCCCTCCACACACACACACACACACACACACACACACACACACACACACACACACACACACACACACACACACACACACACACACACACACACGGCATCCAAACACACAATTGTGTGTTGTTGTTTTTTTGCATTCAATTCATGAAATAAACTACAACATCACATTCGGACTCACAAGCTATATAGCTTTTGCCACAACTTCACACCTGCCTTAAGCAAGAGGAGACTCTCCTGCTGCATAAGCATTCGGCCTACAATCCACTTGTCTTGCACCAGTAAACTGCTGACTATACGGCTAGTGAAAACTTTGTTGTATATTTCATCTTAAAGTATATTATTCTCCCAGCATGTTTTGGGGAGGCTGTACTCTGTATGATATCTTTGCAAACAAGTGCTTGTGAGGGACCAAGCAGACATTCGTTGAGAGACTAGCTAAAATCAGACATTTGGTAGCTTGTTCCTTCCAGGGATGACATTTCTGGCCAATATAAATTCAAATGACACGAATAGGAAAACAACTGCTTGATAGTTGAGAGGCCGAAGGCCTGATCTACAGCTCCCCTGTATTTGTTATTGGTTTTGAAAGTTGCATAGCTACTTTTACTACGGTAGAGCGGTTTTTCCTGCAGCCTCGCGCCCGACGTGTGCACACAGAGCCGGCGGAAGATTCAATCACCAAAACAGGAGTACAATCAAATATTTTATTTTCCTGCTCTGTCCCCCCCCCCCCCCCCCTTTTTTTTAACGCCCAATGGCAAAATTATATACCGGTATCATTTATGCTCCTAATGTGCACTGTCTTAGTCGTTTCACTTTTAGTCTTATTTCCCTTGACAATTTCCTTGCCAGCTGAACATAATCATAAATTGAACATTATCTGTGAATTAGATCAACAATAAATATGTATTACAGACGTAGATGAAGTTCTTTAGCCTAAATAGTGAAGGGCATCACTCGTCCTTTGCTTGCCATTGGAGGAAAGCCAAGGTTCCCGTGTCCTAATGATCATTCAATAATGAGAGACTAGTAGAAAGTATAACAAGCTTTAAAGCCCCATTCAGTAAGTTTTCCAAGTTTTGCTATTGGGGAAACTGCGCCCTCTGGGTCCAATAGTATCGATAACGATTTCGCCGTTCAAAGTCAACAAAACACAGTGCCAGAAAGCTCTATGTACATGTTGTGACATCGGGTACTCACCACGTGATGAAATAATAATCCATAGTTGCGTGAAACATCATTTTCGTAGCAAATCCGAATCGAGTTACTTTACTGTTTTCCTGAAGACAGCGCTTCCGCTGTACAGCGCATGCGCGCATCCTTTTCTTTTTTCTTTTTTATTGCCACGGGACGTGACAGACAACTTGCTTAGTCCCAGGGCTGGCCAATGGAGGGTGGTGTGGGATAAATAAAGTCGAGGGTCTCCCTATTACAAGTCAATCTACCATGTCCTGTGACTAAAAAGCTCTTATATTACAGTAAAAAATGTCAAAAATCTTACTGATTGGGGCTTTAATGATACAACAATTAATTTTGGCGTATGACTCCATGATATGATGACACTCCTGAGATGATGAGAGGGCGTCGTCAGTGAAGAATAGGATAGGAAATCCCCCATAGGGAATTCTTCAATCAGGAGTCATGACGATGGTGGTGGTCAGGGGAGGAGGTGGGGCGAAAACAATTGCTTCAGCGATGATGATCAGCAACTGAGAATGACACATGGCACATACACAGCACATGGCAAACAGAGTAAAACATGGACCCTGATATACTACGCTGATTAGGTGATTGGGATCAGCTGGAGAGGAATACCTTGGGGCTGATTGGTTATTGCCACATGTGTGGTAAACTGTGAATGGGTGAGGAGACAGCATCAGAGAAAGGGGGCGAGCCTAACAATGAATGGGTTATACAACCTCAAAGAAAGGGGGCGTGCACTGTGATATGACGTGGACTGGGCGTTGCTGTTAAGTAGTCTTCATTATTGAAAATAGTCCAAGACATCATTTCTGAGTGCTGCTTTAGGAGGCGGCACACCCCAGAAGTTCTGTATTATACTGCTCCAGTCCTCCTTCACACACACACACACACACACACACACACACACACACACGCACACACCTACACACACACACGCACACACACACACGCACGCACGCACGCACGCACGCATGCACACACACACACACACACACCCACACACACACACACACACACACACACACAGCTCCAGTCCTCCTTCACACACCCCTACCCCCTTAACCCTTGTGTGGTGTTCATGTTTTTGTTACTCAGCCAACGTTTGCAGGTCTGGTGGATTATTGGGTTTCTAAATCAATACAGCCATAACAATTTATGTCAAGATACTTATACCAGATGTTTATTTTATCCCAATTACAAGAAATGAAGACATATATGGTTAATATTGATCATTTACCTCTGTTAGATCATATTTATAAAAGTGCTACTGTAACCGTTTTTTATGATAAAATGGAGGAAAAAAAGAGGAAAAAAGCTTCTAGCTTCTATCTCTTCAAAAATGATCTCTAAGGCCCTCTGAGCAGAGAATCTTTTCCCTATCTTGGTCAACTGCGATGCAGAGCCACACGGGCAAAGCTACAAAGTCCAAGCCCCCCCCCCACCACCAAAAAAATGCAGGTCTGAGAAAACATAGAATGGTTCCCGCAAAACAGAGGGTAAAATGTGCGGGAAATATGGGAGACAGACACACAAAGACACACACACACACACACACACACACACACACACACACACACACACACACACACACAAAACACACACACAAAGACACACACAAAGACACACACACACACACACACACACACACACACAAAGACACACACACACACACACACACAAAGACACACACAAAGACACACACACAGACAGACACACACACAAACTAACAGCAGGCCACGTGGGAGGAGGACAGAGTGAAGGGACACAGTACCTCCAGACTTGTATTATCCTTGGGTCCAGCGGACCCGAACACCACATGTGTAATATAAATGTGTAGGGAGGGTGTACAGTGTCATTGAACTTTTGTTATTATTTAATATGTTCTCCACAGACAATGAGCCTTAAGGCCAATGAATCTTGAGGTTGAAATAATAATAAAAAGCAAATTTTTTCTTTTGGTGAATGTTGAAAACAGGTCCCACAGACCCGAACACCACACAAGGGTTAAAGATGTCCAATATGCACCAAATAAACCAAAATGGACGGTAAGTCATCAGCTAAGAAAACGAAACATCTGTACTGTATTAGTGTATCGTAGCCTACAGTAGCCTAGTTGCTGTAGCAATGCCAATGTAAAGAGTTATAGCAGTGTAACAGTAGGCCATGTTTGCTCAAATGAGGGTGAAATGATAACACCAAGATAGCTACTGTAGGCCTCTAGAACATAATTGAGTCCACTTACATTACATTAGAACACGGCTCTCTCGAATACTCGATTCTGATTGGTCAATCAACAATATTCACCGGTCATTATTTCTCGACAACCGACCGCTGCTCTGCCACACCTGGATTAATCAGTTGGTAAGAGCATTTTGTCCGCAGACGCTACTAATTAGGCCAACCAGTTGCAGCTGTGGTGTCTTGTTTGCCAATTACGAATGAAACCGCTTTGTGTTGAAAACGCTATTAAAAAATCAATTTGAATAATTATTTTTGTCAGATTATTGAATGATTTAGTTGTAGGCCGTGTTCTAAGCGGGATAATGTATACTGAGCCGGTGATTACTGGAAATAATGACCTTCAGGTGAATATTAAGCCCTCCGCTGCGCGTCGGGCTAAATCATTCACCTGTCGGTCATTATTTCCACAGTAATCACCGGCTCAGTATACATTATCCCTTACGTATACCACTGTTGGAAAAAGAACTACAAATCACAGCAAAGTGAGCTGTTAGATCCAGATGCTCATCTACAGAGACACAGAGAGCGCAAATTGAGTTGTGCAAAAAACCTTTCCTTCAGAAAAAAATAATACAATCAGGTCTATCTATCTGGGTGTTAACAAGAGAGATGCATGGAACAGAAATACAGATTAACAATGCCAATGTTTTCATTGTTTAGTCATTGTATTGCCCGTTTTATTTTTATCTCAGTATTTTTCAGTGGTCATCAGATGCAAGTAATTTTCATTGTTATCTTTAATTTATTCATTCATCATTGATTAATGATTAGATCATGTAGGGCAGGCTATACTATACGAAACGTGTGAGGGTCCGTCTCCCCCCCCCCACACACACACACGCACACATGCACACTTCTTAGTGTATTTTTTTCTTTTTACACTTCACATACAGTATTCACTCTATTTAATATATATTCTATTGAAACTGTCATATGTTTGCATAACCCCATATATGTACATTCTTATTCTTGCCGTACTCTTATTTATATTCTGTTTTCTCTTTGCTGTATCCCATTTCCCCCACAGGGATCATTAAAGCTAAATCTGACCATGTCTTATCATATCTTATCTAAGTAATCCTATATCTTATCTTATCTCATCTCATCTTATCTATTACATAGGCTGTTATGAGAACTCTGCGATACATGTATTTATTCACAGACAAGACTCCGCTGATTAGACACTTAGATTAGCGCGCAGCCTGGCATCAAAAAAAGAATCTGGACTTGATGCTGGGTCCAGCAGATGGAGCCGCCTCCTGATTGGTCCAGCAGATGGAGCCGGCTCCTGATTGGTCTCTGTATATCATGGCCCGCATCCTCTGGGACAGTGTGGCTTTCCAAGTCTGAAGGAGGCATACAGTAGATCATATCTCTGCATATTGCATGTGTTGCGGCCAGCGGCTACCTTATTCTAGGCAGCGCTTGTTGAAAGGTTACCGAGAATGGATGCTCCCTCTCCCCCCCAATTCCATATTGTATGCTGCCACAAATACACTCCCCTACTGTACTTCTCCGGGAAATTGCATTTACAATAAGGTTATCAAATCAGTTCTCTCTCAGCCATGGCAAAAAGCCTTTTTCCCCCCCCCCAACCTTCCCTTTAAAGATCCTATCTCAGCTCAGATACAGAATAGATTACTGGTGTCGCATTAGGAGAGAATTAGACACGGGCTTAACTTAAAGGAGAGTTCTTATGCTGTACTTTGGTGCGACACATTGCTGTGGGCTTTTTGAACGTGTTTCATTTCAGCTTTATTTTCATTTGCAGCAGGAAACAATCCATTAATACGTTGAAAAACACCCTCTCAAAGCAACATTTTGCTCTCCGATTTATGAACATGAAAACGTGAATGTCCCTGGGTGAGATCTTGTTGAGTGGCAGAATAATTGACCAAAATACTGATCGAGATCAGGCTCATTTCAACTCTACACACTGCAGTTAGGCTGTTGCAACGAGACACTTTAAACATTGACCAGTTAACTAACTTAAAGGGGGAAAAAAGTGTGTTTATTTTAATTTGACTTTGGATCTTGTTCTTATTTTTATACCTGCCTCTTGCTGCTCTGGGTAGATCCCCCATACTGTATTGCTTGCTACACTGACTGCTTGCCTGGCCTTGCTTTCCTACCTTTATTCTGTATTCTGTAATTGTCTTGTTTACAATTGTTTTTCAGTGGGCCTTTGGGTGCCACTGCAAGCATGAATTAATCAAATCGAATCAAATCAAATCAAATCAAATCAAATCAAATCAAATCAATGTGTTACAAATGCCTCAGTATTTAAATCAATGACTTTTGAGCTATGACTATAGCAACTATAGCAAGCAACACGACAACATGCATTGTTGTATTTCCCTGGGTTATTGCTCAAATAACATTTTGGCATTTCACCGCTGTTCATATTTTGGTTCAAGTGCACGAAGGGCGCACATGAAGGAGGTGATGATAAGCATTAAGAATTATCAGCAAAGCAGGATTTGCTAGCCACAGACACAGCTGAAGAGGAGATTACAGTCTTACACATAGCAGCACTGTGCCAGCCTCCACGGCCCGTGTCCCGTCTGGCTCTCGGTTGATTAGTGGACAGTGAAGGGCATGGAGGGGGCCTCTCGTAACCTGTGTCCTTTTTCGCACATTGGGGCCACTTTGAAGCCCTCGCAGGCCCACGAGGCCAGCAGGGGATCAAAGCAGGAACAGAATAATTTTGTCCAGCGTGTTTTTTTTTCTCTCTGTGTTTTTTTTTTGGTACAAGATCTAAGCCATTTCATCTACAAACAAAATACAACAAAGGTAACACTGAGTGAAAAAGTAATAATGAAATCAGTGACAAGCTTCTCACCCTAACCTTTTATCAGACATTTCCAGTGCCACCAACCATTAATGTCACTGTTGGAAGTAAACTGCAATGATGCTATATAGGAGACTCATGTAGGGGGCGGGGTGGGGGGTGATGGCTTTTAGCCGGTTTTTATTCCTGTCATAGACAGGAATAAAGACCCGCCCCCTGTCATAGACCCCCCCCCCCCCCCAATAATTAACATGGGCGTCACTCTATAAGCTTTATCTGGGGGTGCCACTTGGGGCAGGTCTAAGTTTATCCGCTGATTTTAAATTGATGATTATTAATTGTTTGTGGATGCATGGGGCAGGGGGTGAATTGCAGGAAGTGAGCATCTTATATTGCTCGTCACATTTGACTGCACGTAGACTTCCTATCTGCTCCACTTCACTGATTACTCATTAACAACCATTTATCACTTAATGTCAGGCTTATTTATTCACCCTTAGATGACATAAATCGCCTCAGAGCATACAAGTGCATATTAATATTAATGCTGCCCTCCGTGGGGTACTTTTGTTTTTTAAGGTTTATCTTTTTTCCCCCCAATGTTTTTCCAATTTCACA
>NC_139626.1:45340190-45380190 GCF_964638095.1 Poromitra crassiceps | reverse complement strand
GATGTTGTGCATGGGAGGCCACGCAAGGGGTCCATGAGAAACCAGCCGGGTGAGTCACTCGTCAGCCCCTAACCTCGTCAAGGTAGGCCAGAAACGGGTCCCAGATAATTAAAAATCTTTCAAGTGAGTTGGTCCTCAGGAGCCTGAGTCTCTCCATCCATATAACAGAAATCATGTCCGCCAACCACAGCTGACTCTCTCTCTGTGTCCTATATCTCTCTCTTTCAGATACAAGTAGATCAGTTCTCAGTCTCCATCTGCTTCACTCAACTAGAGAGTGAAAACTTTCTCATAGCTTCCGTTGTTACAACTGGGTGGAAACAATTTGAGAGTAAAAAAAAAAACCTACTGCATCACAGAACCACTTGTAACCCAGGTCATACAAACTGGTTACCAGAAGAGAGCTGAAGTATAAATTATTCAGAAATAAAACAATTAATTTCCTTATAGTCCACAAGCAATAATAATGAACATATTCTGGCTGGAAACAAAACTTTTGTTGCTGACTCATGACCTCTTGTTGCTGACCAATAGCCAGCCAAGCATCAACATTGACAGACCAATCAGACGACGTGTCAACACAATTTGGTTCCGCCCCTTTTTCCTCTGAAAAAATCTCCGTGGAGGATTAGCAGAGCAGAAAGACTATTGAGCTGCCTAATTGAAGAGTCAAATGAGAAACTGTCAAGACAGAAACCTAGAATATTAATTTATAACAAAATCAAGAGCCAGAACTAAACAGCATAAACACCTCGCTCCTTCACCCAAGCTGCTAAAGAGTTGAGAGTTTGTCAGCAAAACTCTGGTGAGTGCTACAAACTATAGCTATTAAGTGTGCTGAGCTAGCTACGGTATGCTAACATGTTGTCACCTGCTGAGCCACTACAGGCTAACCGCTAGCATTACCCCTAGGCTAACTGTGCAGCTATGCTGTTTATCTGAGCCACTACAGGCTAACCGCTAGCATTACCTAGGCTAACTGTGCAGCTATGCTGTTATCTGAGCCATTACAGGCGAACTGATGGCAACATTACCTGTAACAAGGTTGTTCCAAGCTAATGTCCATCCATGATTAATGTAGCACTGTGCACAGAACACAACCGTTCTTGACATTTAGGCAAATGGCAATAATATCACATTTTCCAATTATAGGTGCACTCTGCCTGTGCTGCACAATTCCTGGTGGTTAGAGGAGCGCATGGACATTGAACACACTTGGTGAGAAACAGCACTTTATTTTCGTATTGAAGGATAATTGTTTCAAGTTGAATAACCTGCACAGTTGTACACAGTTGTAAACTATTATGCTATACATGGTTACAGTTGTAAACTGTTAAGCTATGAATGGTTACTGTACACACTGTTATTTATAGTGTTTTAAATGGTCCTGTTTGTACATCAAACAGGTCAGGTTTTTTGATGAGGCCAGAGTCGACTAGGACTACCAAGGATGGCGAGCCACTGAGCCACAAGATTGCATGCGAAGACTGACCTTTTTTTCCTTGGAGCTCCACTTTACCTCAAGTCTATGGTTCTATCAGCGTGGTAGGACAGAACTTTACACAATTCACTTACACTCCACTCATACTATACCTCACGGTGTAGTTGGACTCTCAGTTTCACTTACACCTGTACTATACCTTGGTGTAGTTGGACTCAAGGGGAACGTAATCCACATTCCATTCACCTGGGGTTCATGGTGGGTTTACTGATTGGGGTTTACTTTGTACTGTGAATACAAGTTTATTATTTTTCACGTTTGATTTCTTGATTGTATTGACTGTGACTGTACATTTGCATTTTGTGACTAGAGGTTACATCATAGGTACAGATACGTACGGTATTGAAACAGATACTTAACCAGGGTGCACCCGTAGGATTTAACCTAGGATTTTAAAGGCACAGTGCCCTCAAAATTACAAGGTTAATTCATTTCAACCGATATTTCAAGGTTTTTGACTAATTGAATTTAATTGTGATTTGAACATTTCACACAGTGATTTGATATTTTATTTTGAGCTCATTTTGTTGTTTGTATGGTACCACTATATTTATATTCTACTACTACCATTCCTATTTTTCAATACATTCTATCCACCTTATTTCTAGCGGCCATGATGCCTATGCGTTTTTCTTCCGGTGTGATCCTCTCAGCCTTGTTGCTGACAGCTTGACACCCGTCTGGGCGAACGGAGCAAATCACTAATCAGGTCCAGCTGGGCAGAAATCTCGTAGATAAATATCCCTTTAAGAGTGCAGTGCGCAGCCTACTGTGGCTAATGTTAGCGGCTAGCTAGCTATGTTAGATGGCAGTAAAACGCCACTAAATGACCAAAATGATTTTACTTTTAACCATTTTGAGTAACACTGTTTCCATACGGACCCCCATCGTTGGTTAGTTGTTTAACGTGACTATATTTATAACTTTTATAACGTACTCCAGTTTCCGGTTTATAATTCGGGTCTGCAGCGTCTGCAGCCAAAGAGTATAACAAAGGAAATTGCAAGCTGCAACAATAAGTCAAGTTAAACCGGAACTACTACCCACAATTATTTGTACAGTGGGGCATTCAAAAATAAGGTGGATAAGACATCTTACATTCTTGTTTGGTCTCATTATTTACCCTAATGCTCCCGTAGCCGAATCTTACTGGTCTAACTTGAGCTTATTAAGTAGTATAGTGGTCATAAGCACTACACACTGACCTAAAAAATATGTACAAAGCTATCCCATTCATTTTGGTCTCCCGTTTGGAGTTGATTCGTTGGCCGTCGCCATCTTGATTTTTCGTCAGCAGAGTCGGAGGGAATGGGTTGAGTCATGTGAGATAGGGGTTTCCCAGAGCCACAGCTCCGCCTGCTATTGGTCCGTGATCAGCAAGCTGCGCGATCACTGGACAGGCGATCTGTCAATCACCCCCTCTTCTATAATCTCTTTTACTCCAAACGGGCGAGTTATATAAGATATGACCCCCCCACAGTTGTTATGAAAAGGTGAAATTAGCTATATACACCAAAATCGTGTTAAGGGCCAGGCTGTAAAGATGCTTAATTACTGTTACAAAGTGGGGCATTTTAACAGGAACGACGGGACTTCTGGGTCCTGCCTCAAGTGGCCATTCGAGGAATTACAGCTTAAACAAAGACTTCCGCATCTTCAGGGGAAAGGGGGTGGGCTTGCCCACTGCACAGAACCAATCCAAAGTCTTTAGGGCGGCACTACATATTAGCAGAGAGCATCGAGTGCATCATTTCCATTCAAACAACTATTTATGAGAAGAAGTTCCCAGACGACTGGTAGGCAGAGATCTCTAATAAGATACAAGTGACTTTAAATTTTGCTGCCTATAGGAGAAGCACGGCAAATAAATCTGAGGGAGTCTGACCGGTCTATTAACTGGACTATTAACTGACGAGGACATCGCAGGACGTCTTTCGTCTTGAGGATTGGGCGGGGGCCGGGGGTTCCCCCTCACTGGTCCTGCGAGTCACGGGGCACTGTGGCAAAATCTGCAGGCTGTGACACCATCTGTTTTAAAAAACTCTCTCGTAACGGACAAGCCCGTCTTTTATTGTCACATGAACACCACAATACATGCATGCGGCCACAACACACTCATGCTGACGGTGGCCGGTGAAAAGTGTCCTCTGCATTTAACCCATCCAGGCATGTCCTTCCTCCGAGGGGCAGGCCAGGAGCAGTGGTCGCTTTCTCGTACAGCGCCCGGGGACCAACTTCGGATGTTGTCGTCACTGGTCGGATGACGATGACGATCTGATCTTCTGCATGTTTTTAGTGGGGGGGTTATATACGGAGGAACCCCCTGGGGGGTACGGGGAGAACATGCAAACTCCACACAGAGAGAAAGGCCCTTACGACGAGATAACCCACCTGGGCAGTAGGCACTGAAGATATGGGGGGGAACACAACCACAGCGCTCACAGTGTCCCAGGCGAGAATCGAACTCAGGACCTTCTAACTGTGAGGCGACAGCGCTACCGACTGCGCCACCGTACCCCGTTTGCTTCATCATTAGTGGCAACAGTGACATCAGAGGCTGAATGCCTGAATTTAGGCATTGGGTAGGTGGCAGGGTGGGAATTGCAGAGAGAGGCCATGGAGGTCATGGCCTCCGTTGCCCCTCTCGATGGCCGTGATGCCCTGAGATCCTTAAAGGCCACCTTGGCAGTGCCCTGCTGCTACCAGCCTGCTACCGTCAGTTGCTTTAAAAGCGCCAGTGGTCTCAGTTGAATGTAGCCTGCCTTGTGCAAAGGATGTGTCATTGGCTCATTTTAACACACATTTCAGAAAAATCGCTCTTGAGTAGGAAACGTCACGATATGCGTATCGTCAGAAAAAAATGATATCGTAATTTTTTTTTTTTTTTTTTTTTTTGCTCCTGAATAATAATAGAACAAATTTAGCAGAAGCAACACGCATGAGTGAGGGGGTAGACTACTACTGGCATGGCAAAACAGCTCAAGGGGTACATAAGATTACATAAGTTTAGGGACCATTGAGCATGAGTTATTTAAGAAATAGATTGTATACTTTATTTTTCTTTCACCATGCAACAAACATTTAGTTTGTGACACATTCTATTGCAAGAGAAGCATTATCTTCCATGTTGTTTTATAGTTATTATAATAACAATTTCCAAAAACAGCATTTGTTTTGTATTTTGTGTACAGTATTTCAAATGAAAGACTATTTTTCCAGTATTTTCCCAGGGCTCCCTTGAAAAGAGGTTTTGATTTCAACGGGACTCACATGGTTAAATAAATGATAAATAAATACATAAAAAATATTTACTTTTGTTAAAAAGAATATTGTTAAAATATCGTATCGTTATCGTGAACCCAATATCGTGTATCGTATCGTATCGTGAAATTAGTGTATCGTGACACCCCTACTCTTGAGAATTGAAAGATGAATAGAGCAATGGCCTCTGTGCCCTGGCATGTGGCCTTGTGCCCTAAAAAAAACTGTGACGCCAAAGGCCAGATGGCTTTGCCCCTAATATGACGAAAGTCCCACCCTGTTAGGTGGTCTTCAGGTTTAGGCATTGGGTAGGTGGTCTTTAGGTTTAGGCCCGGGGTCTTCAAGCCCCAAGCCCCTAACCCAAAACCAGGTTGCTACCATCCCTTGGGTGGTACCGTATTTCCCAACTCGTTGTGGACGACGAGCCCTAGGGCGTACCTTGACCTTTGCCTCAACCCACAGCTGCGGAGTGCGTTTAGCAGTCCGCCCGTGCTGCGTTCCACAAAACGCTCTAGGCTCCGGAGCGTTACGTCAAACGCCAAAGGTGCGCTCTGAGATGAGTTCGGAGTGAGAATCCCTAACATATAATATCTGACTACTCTCCCTCTCTCTCCTTGTCCCTTGACCCTTTAATAATTCACAGCCTGCCAGCGAGTGTCTCATGCATTATTACTGTGAAGGCTGTGCCCAGCTGCCCAGTAGTGCAACAGCCAACAGGTAAGCTAATTATTAGGGCCAATGAAAGTGAGTGCTAGTTCCGCTGTGCCACTGTACTACAGGGACGGGCCTCCTCTTCACGGTGGATACAACTAGAGAAGATCTGCTGTGGCTGTTGCTGGCAAAACTGTGCTATCACTGTGTCTGCCTCAAGAGGTTTACTCGTGCTTCTGTCGGTCATGTCCTCAAACGTGAATGCAGGCGCGCCCGCACACACACACACACACACACACACACACACACACACACACACACACACACACACACACACACACACACACACACACACACACACACACACACACACACACACACACACACACACACACACACACAAATACAGACGGATGTACCCTCTTAGAACATCTACTTTTCAATCTGTCAGGTACAATGTTAACATAATACAGGAATGTAATGCATTGTTCTGCTTTTGCAAAATGTTTCTGATGAAAGACATACAACACAATAGATAATCCAAGGACAAAAAAGACACAACAGTTGAAGAAGGACAACAAAAGTCAGACATAGACATAATGCGCTCATCAGTCGAAGATGCTGCTTGAACGTTGGTTCTTCCTTGGTTGCTGTAGAAATAGTAGTTCTCAGAGGTGATAGAGCTTGATTGAGGGTTACAGTTACAGCAGAAGTAGAGCTACTCTCAAATGGATATGGGAGCTGTCAAACAATCTTCAATTGTCTTCAGTTGATTTCACATTTAACATGTCCTGGAAGCAATTAAAGTTAACTTGATGAATTATCAGCGGTTAGCATTTCTTCGGTCGCTGTTGCCTACAAAGCAGGAAGAGAGATAGTGAAAAGTGCCTGGAGAAATCTACTGTCAAGTAAGAAAAGCCCAGAAGGAATCTCATAGCCTTGTGAGCACAGCTGTGTTGAGGTCGGCCTGGTCCTGGCTGCATGGTCTTCAGCACGACGGATGGGGAAGTTGATGAGGACGAAGAAAGGAGAGTGCTGCTGAATTTTGTAAACAAAAGTGGAGGCTCTTGAGGATAGCTCAATCAACGCAGCTTTGGAATTAGTTTTGTCTGGAACGGACAACATCAACTTCCTACAGAACGGACAGAAGCCGAGGAGATCATGTGGATTTGATAAGATCTTGATCGATCAAGTGGCCAAGAACATTTCCCCCGATCAAGGACTCTATTTTCAGTGTTGTTTTTCGATTGATCACTGTTAGTGTGAAGCTAATAAGCTGGGGATCACATGCAGATTGATGTCCAGCGTGATTAGTAGCCTGTACTACGAAGCTAGTTTAATGCCTTATCCGAGTAAGTTTGAGTTTAAACCTGGTTTAGCCGTACTACAAAGCAAGTTAACTTTCAATCACCATGGCAACTGACGCTGCAAAGCTAACCTGGTCACGACCAGGTTAGCTTCAGAGGATAAGATCAAAATCCATGACAGACCCATATAATCGGCTCTCTGGAGTCACTCACCGTTCATATAAGATCGCCATATGAAAAATAGATTGCAGTCAACTGAGAATATAACAAGAAAAACATTTGTGGCTCTGTAGGCTACATAATTAAATTAAGCCTACTTACCACGTTATGTCTTAACAGCTCAACTATGCGTGGAGAAATATGATCACTATTAATCACCGCAGCGCATATCATAGGCTAAACGGAGCCTCAAATGGAGTGAGGGTGATATTCTCCTACATGCCAGAAAAGCCTATAGATGGGATAAATATGGGATAGCCCCAATACTAAATATGCAGGCTTCTTGCATGTTTCAGCTGGATCTGTGTCCTGTATGCCAATATATGAGCAAAAATAGGCTAGTTTTTATCAATGAAAAGTATGCCCGCATCGTCTTAATTCAGTCCAGCAGTTTTCTCTTTTATATTAGGATATCATTATTATAGCCTATATATGAATTATTCGATCAGTGCAACCACACACACATAATGAGTGATAGAGATCATTATTCATTGAGCATGCTTTCTAAATCTATGGTCTAAATAGGCTTACAGATTGTGGAAATTTATAGACTGAGATTACACATTTAATGTACATTTACACTCGCACAAAGCTGTAGGAGACAGAAATCGCTGATCAAAATAAATCAAATGACTGATGTGAATACAAGCGGCAGCTTTAGACAGTCCTTCCCCCAACTATATCCAACGCGGATTTTCATTCTGCCATAGGTTACATTAAATATCCGCTAAAATCTCTGATCCCACTGTGGCTGCGCTTTTTCATTCAATGAGGAAATGGGTGTGGAAATGGGTGTGGGCGTGGATCAACTCAGCTGTTCATAATGTGATTGGCTGGCGCACCTCTTTCGCGTGGACGCGCGCCTGTGCACGAGCGAAAAACGTGCGCGTGCACAGGCAGATCCCAGGTCCACTTACACAGTAGAAAACCAGCGTCGTAGTATCAGTTAACTAGATAGCTTTGATCCTGTTCAGTCAAACCAGATCAAAGGGACTTATCGCGGATCTGTTAAACTAGTTTCGTAGTACAGGGCTCTGGTTAGTTAGTTCAAGTCACAGCTAAATGGTAAATATAATTGAAAGCTAGCTTTTATCTGAATCTATCCATGGTAAAATGCTTAATATTAAACAGCAAAACTCGTTGATAGACGCAACCCAATTGGCAGAAAAAAAACATTGGCATTTTACATCTGCAATATAGAATATCAGTAGAATATCAACATACATTTAAAACAAAAACAGGGTTAATTTGAACTTTGGTTATGTTTAGGCAAATACAACAAAGAGTTAAAAAAAAGTAAGTATTCCACCATTCCATAAGGCCTACACACACACACACACACACACACACACACACACACACACATATATATATATTTATACAACAGTTAGTTCCGGCCGGGCAATTTGATTGGACAAGAGGGATCCTACCAGTGCCGATATTTCATGATAACGCACTGGCGCTTCACTGTGTGTAGATCACTCCGCTTCAAAGCTGCTCTAATCAACAAATGCTTCACAGCTGTAGAGTAGACAGTAGTAAAGTAGAGGTTGTGCTGTTGTTGTCTTATATCGTCACTGCTGTGATTATCTCGAATCACAGCAGTGCCGATATTAGCCAACAACAGCACTCCCTCTCGTGTGATATTGCTTAAATATATGTAGAGCTCATACTCCTACCTACTCACAAGCCGTTACTCACCTCACTTGTGTACGCACATCTAGGCCTCTACTGTATGTAGGTGCAGACACACACACACACACACACACACACACACACACACACACACACACACACACACACACACACACACACACACAGAGTCCTATTCACAGCCAACATGACAGCCTGGTCCTGTGATGCAGAAAGTGAAAAGTGATATGACCATCTCCAAGTCTCTGTGGTATTGGAGAGAATATGACAAAGATGGAAACAGAGGGATGGAGAGGGAGGGGGAAAGAGAGAGAGAGGGGGAGAAGGAAATGAGGTCAGTGGAGACGGCAAAAATGAGGCAGAGGGAGAGAGCATCACATTTGGGCTCTCTTTGGGCCCAAACGAGAGGACATTGCAGATGAGTCAATGATCCTCATTTGGACTCCAGCATGTAATCACAGAGTAGCCATTTGCTGAGAAATACAATTCCAGCTCTGCCATTTGGAATACGAAAAGAGAAACATTTGGCATATAATGAAATACCCCCAATCCGAGACCTAACTGCCGACGTGTCAGCAGAAATATATGAATGATCGTAAATAATCTTTAGCTAATGACTCACCAAACGGCTTCGACCTCCCCCCGCCTCGCGCCCCGCACCTCTGCGCCGCACGACCAATTTCCGAGGCCATCGATCGGTGGTCAATTCCAGCCAGAGAGAGAGAGGCAACTCTTCTTCTCCTATGGATTTTCACGTCACCTCCATGACTGACTGCAAATAACCACTCGCCAATCATGTCCCACTTTCCAAGTGACCTTTCGCTAACACTCACACTTAGCCCTCTAATGCAATAATGTGTTTTTGTGAAGGGGACACTGACAACCTTTATTTGGGAAGAATTGAGAACTGTGTTTTGGGCCAAATGAGTAAATTGTGGTGAATATTGCGTTTGGTTAGCAGTGCTTTTAAGCATAAGTCAATGTGTGTGCGTGCGCCGTGCGTGCGTGCGCTTTTTGTTTGCTTCTTAAACATATGGTTATGGTTATGTGCATCTGTCTTCATTATGCATGTGTATCCCATTACCTTTACAGCCACTTCATGTTCAAACCTTGAAAATAATAGTGCTTGTAACGTAGCTGCTGTTATGTCGACCGCTGTATTTTATTGACACTTGACAACTGAATACAGTCACATTTTCACAACACGGATTTCTTCACTCAGACAGATCTTTCAGCCCACACGTGTCTGCTAACACCGGCTTTAGTGTTTCTACTCTTCCCATGCAGGCTCAACCTGTCACTTCTTTCTTTTCTTCCTTTGCTCACTCCGTTCTCTCTCTCTCTCTCTCTCTCTCTCTCTCTCTCTCTCTCTCTCTCTCTCTCTCTCTCTCTCTCTCTCTCTCTCTGAGATGACTCAATTCCCTTCTCTTATTTCCACCCACACACCAACAGTTCTTCACCTCGAGTTCCTTCACCAAAACACAGATTGGCCATACTCATACGGAACATGTATTACGGACAGATAACAGATACCACAGCACTTTTTGATTTCGATTTTTTTCCACGTTTTTAATATATTTATTTATTTATTTGTTTGTTTATTTATTTATTTATTTATTTATTTATTTATTTATTTATTTATTTATTCATTTATTTATTCATTTATTTATTTATTTATTTATTTATTTATTTATTACTAAATTTTTCAGTTGATAGACCGGTAATACCACATTTGATTGATTTAACCTCTACAGATGACTTAAGAGGCCTGGCCACTCTGATTTAACCTCTACAGATGACTTAAGAGGCCTGGCCACTCTCTGATTTAACCTGTACAGATGACTTAAGAGGCCTGGCCCACTCTCTGATTTAACCTGTACAGATGACTTAAGAGGCCTGGCCACTCTCTGATTTAACCTGTACAGATGACTTAAGAGGCCTGGCCCACTCTCTGATTTAACCTGTACAGATGACTTAAGAGGCCTGGCCACTCTCTGATTTAACCTGTACAGATGACTTAAGAGGCCTGGCCAGTGGCCACTCTCTGATTTCATTAAATACACCTCACCTATTCCCTTGCTTCATTAATGAATGAGTGGGGTAGGTTAAAGATAGCACTATGCTAATACCCTGTGTGTGTGTGGGGGGGGGGGGGGGGGAGCGGAGGTCGAGGGAGAGGGAGAGGGAGAGGGGGAAGTGAGGCAGGATTCTGAAGTCATTAAGGTCACTTAAGATGAAGTCTCACGTTGCCAATCTGACACATGGGTCATCATGAGCACAGCGCCATGACGACCACGAGGGAGAGGGAGAGAGAGAGAGAGAGAATGAGAAGGAGAGAGAGAACGAGCAGAGAGAAAACGAGAAGTAGAAAGAGCAGGCAGGTGTGTGTGTGTGTGCGTGTGTGAGAGAGAGAGACTGTGAGAGAGGGTAAGTGTGATGGTGGTGTTACATCTGCAGCGTACACGCCTGACTCAAGTGACTCCATAATGGCCCGGCCGCCATCATGGATTCCAACAGCTGTTGTTGAGAAAACACATCATTATCGGATGACTCCCCCTCCAAGGGAAGACCAATCAGATCTACAGATACCATGCTGGAGATGACTCCCTCCAAGGGAAGATGAATCAGATCTAGAGATACCAGGCTGGAGCATTTTGTCACTTTGTTTCATGTGTGTGTGCAATGTAAATGGTAAATGGCCTGCATTTATATAGCGCTTTTATCCAAAGCGCTTTACAATCAGTAGATAGTCTACATTCACCCATTCATACACCGATGGCGGCAGGCTGCCACGCAGGGTGCCTACACACCATCGGGAGCAAGGAGGGTTAAGTGTCTTGCCCAAGGACACAGCGACGGCAGCTGGGAGGGAGCGGGGATCGAACCGCCAACCCTTGCGTCATTGGCCGACCCGCTCTACCTCCTGAGCTAAAGCCGCCCCAGCAATGTGCTCAAACCTCGGAGAAAGAAAGAGACAAGAACGACCGGGGAACATTTGCAACCCTTCCTAGGCGATTTACAGAGAGCCCCACTAGAGTCATTGCATGCTGTTGCTGTTGTGTAGCTGTTTTAAGAAACCTGGGGGAAAAATTTAGATGGAACAAGCCCTCCTCCAAAGCGTGCAGAACGCGTTGACCATCACAACTTCAGTTAAGAATAACGGAGCATATCAAAGTTTGCAATATGCTTTTCCATTCGATAAGACTTTAAAGCAGGGATGTCAGAGATACTCCGGCCCGCGGGCAGGTTTCATCCAGCCCGTGAGATGTTTGGGAATATTTTTTTTTTTTTTTTTTTTTTTTTTTTTTTTATTATTATTATTATTATTATTATTATTATTATTAAATTTGCACCCCATTATCATGACCTACGTGTGGCTAATAAGCAAGCTAAGAGTTCATTCATAAGTTAATTAACCTGCACTACAAGGAAGTATGTCAGTAGGTCATCAGGTGTAAACAAAGCCGCCATGATGCCACGCTGGAATTGAATCGCGCATTCGGCTACCTACCAAAAAACAAAGGAATCAACAAGATGCTGTCGAAAAAGAGAAAGGTTGACACGGAATGCAGGCAGTTTCAAGAGAAATGGAAAGAGCAGTATTTCTTTTGTGAAGTAAATGGGTAAATGAGTCGAATTGATTTTAGTAAAAAAAAAAATCCGGCCCCCATGAGGTCTCAGTTGAACAAATCCGGCCCTCTACCTAATATGAGTCTGACACCCCTGCTTTAAAGTATCAACCAACTCGATCTGACCTCAGTGACTCACTTTGTTCATAGTGCATGCATGTTTGTTTTTGTACATAATGTGCTTACAACATGTGAACTGAATTGACTGAGATGAAGTAGCGTTGGTTGCGAGGGATGCCAAAAACTGCTAGGTGTGAGCTTCCGTCATACTATGATATATTGCCTCTTTTTGTGTTAAAAATGCCTGTTTCCATATACAGTCAACACATGGAAGGTAGACAGCATGCTGCTCGTGAGGAGACCAGACAGAGGAATCCTGATCTTAGATTGGAATTCTGGTTGGCAGCAATGGAAGAGTTTTATGTGCTATAAAGGATACATCACTGCCACCGTGCAGCCGCTGTAGAAAAGGTGGCTTGCAAAAGCCACAGACTGGCACCTATTAAAAATGCATAAGATGGGTTCACAAGCACAAGATTGAGGGCTTCCATATTGCTCCCATTACTGTATGCATTTACAGAGCGTTGCAATGCATCCGAAAAGCACTCGAAATTCATAATGTACATTTGCATTTCAAGAAGGGTATTTGTGCATGTGTCATCCACCTGTGTGTTAGAGGAGGTGTGATAAGGGACACGTTGAATGCACAGGGTCCTCTATGAGAGGGTTTACCTCTGTGTTGTTCATGCATTAAATCAGTGCAGTGTCAAGAGCTATTGCCGACAGCATTGAGCCAGTAAACGAAACAAGCTTGTATGTCGCTTGCATTCAGTGCAGCTCTTCACTGAGTCAATACGATGAGGGATATGCCGCAGTTAACTCTTCACTAAGTCAATGCGATGAGTGATGCCGCAGTTAACTCTTCACTAAGTCAATGCGATGAGTGATGCCAGAGTTAACTCTTCACTAAGTCAATGCGATGAGTGATGCCAGAGTTAACTCTTCACTAAGTCAATATGATGAGTGATGCCAGAGTTAACTCTTCACTAAGTCAATGTGATGAGTGATGCTGCAGTTAACTCTTCACTAAGTCAATATGATGAGTGATGCCAGAGTTAACTCTTCACTAAGTCAATATGATGAGTGATGCCAGAGTTAACTCTTCACTAAGTCAATGTGATGAGTGATGCTGCAGTTAACTCTTCACTAAGTCAATGTGATGAGTGATGCTGCAGTTAACTCTTCACTAAGTCAATGCGATGAGTGATGCCAGAGTTAACTCTTCACTAAGTCAATGTGATGAGTTATGCCAGAGTTAACTCTTCACTAAGTCAATATGATGAGTGATGCCGCAGTTAACTCTTCACTAAGTCAATGTGATGAGTTATGCCAGAGTTAACTCTTCACTAAGTCAATATGATGAGTGATGCCGCAGTTAACTCTTCACTAAGTCAATGCGATGAGTGATGCCAGAGTTAACTCTTCACTAAGTCAATGTGATGAGTGATGCCAGAGTTAACTCTTCACTAAGTCAATATGATGAGTGATGCCAGAGTTAACTCTTCACTAAGTCAATATGATGAGTGATGCCAGAGTTAACTCTTCACTAAGTCAATATGATGAGTGATGCCAGAGTTAACTCTTCACTAAGTCAATATGATGAGTGATGCCAGAGTTAACTCTTCACTAAGTCAATATGATGAGTGATGCCAGAGTTAACTCTTCACTAAGTCAATATGATGAGTGATGCCAGAGTTAACTCTTCACTAAGTCAATATGATGAGTGATGCCAGAGTTAACTCTTCACTAAGTCAATATGATGAGTGATGCCAGAGTTAACTCTTCACTAAGTCAATATGATGAGTGATGCCAGAGTTAACTCTTCACTAAGTCAATGCGATGAGTTATGCCAGAGTTAACTCTTCACTAAGTCAATATGATGAGTGATGCCGGAGTTAACTCTTCACTAAGTCAATGTGATGAGTTATGCCAGAGTTAACTCTTCACTAAGTCAATATGATGAGTGATGCCAGAGTTAACTCTTCACTAAGTCAATGTGATGAGTTATGCCAGAGTTAACTCTTCACTAAGTCAATATGATGAGTGATGCCGCAGTTAACTCTTCACTAAGTCAATATGATGAATGATGCCAGAGTTAACTCTTCACTAAGTCAATGCGATAAGTTATGCCAGAGTTAACTCTTCACTAAGTCAATATGATGAGTGATGCCGCAGTTAACTCTTCACTAAGTCAATATGATGAATGATGCCGCAGTTAACTCTTCACTAAGTCAATATGATGAATGATGCCAGAGTTAACTCTTCACTAAGTCAATGCGATAAGTTATGCCAGAGTTAACTCTTCACTAAGTCAATATGATGAGTGATGCTGCAGTTAACTCTTCACTAAGTCAATGCGATAAGTTATGCCAGAGTTAACTCTTCACTAAGTCAATATGATGAGTGATGCCGGAGTTAACTCTTCACTAAGTCAATGCGATGAGTTATGCCAGAGTTAACTCTTCACTAAGTCAATATGATGAGTGATGCCGCAGTTAACTCTTCACTAAGTCAATATGATGAGTGATGCTGCAGTTAACTCTTCACTAAGTCAATGCGATAAGTTATGCCAGAGTTAACTCTTCACTAAGTCAATATGATGAGTGATGCCGGAGTTAACTCTTCACTAAGTCAATATGATGAGTGATGCTGCAGTTAACTCTTCACTAAGTCAATGCGATAAGTTATGCCAGAGTTAACTCTTCACTAAGTCAATATGATGAGTGATGCTGCAGTTAACTCTTCACTAAGTCAATGCGATAAGTTATGCCAGAGTTAACTCTTCACTAAGTCAATATGATGAGTGATGCCGGAGTTAACTCTTCACTAAGTCAATGCGATGAGTTATGCCAGAGTTAACTCTTCACTAAGTCAATATGATGAGTGATGCCAGAGTTAACTCTTCACTAAGTCAATATGATGAGTGATGCCGCAGTTAACTCTTCACTAAGTCAATGTGATGAGTGATGCCAGAGTTAACTCTTCACTAAGTCAATGTGATGAGTGATGCCAGAGTTAACTCTTCACTAAGTCAATGTGATGAGTGATGCCAGAGTTAACTCTTCACTAAGTCAATGTGATGAGTGATGCTGCAGTTAACTCTTCACTAAGTCAATGTGATGAGTTATGCCAGAGTTAACTCTTCACTAAGTCAATGTGATGAGTGATGCCAGAGTTAACTCTTCACTAAGTCAATGTGATGAGTGATGCCAGAGTTAACTCTTCACTAAGTCAATGTGATGAGTGATGCCAGAGTTAACTCTTCACTAAGTCAATATGATGAGTGATGCCGCAGTTAACTCTTCACTAAGTCAATGTGATGAGTGATGCCAGAGTTAACTCTTCACTAAGTCAATCAATATGATGAGTGATGCCAGAGTTAACTCTTCACTAAGTCAATATGATGAGTGATGCCAGAGTTAACTCTTCACTAAGTCAATGTGATGAGTGATGCCAGAGTTAACTCTTCACTAAGTCAATGTGATGAGTGATGCCAGAGTTAACTCTTCACTAAGTCAATATGATGAGTGATGCCAGAGTTAACTCTTCACTAAGTCAATACGATGAGTGATGCCAGAGTTAACTCTTCACTAAGTCAATGCGATGAGTGATGCCAGAGTTAACTCTTCACTAAGTCAATGTGATGAGTGATGCCGCAGTTAACTCTTCACTAAGTCAATGTGATGAGTTATGCCAGAGTTAACTCTTCACTAAGTCAATGCGATGAGTGATGCCAGAGTTAACTCTTCACTAAGACAATATGATGAGTGATGCCGGAGTTAACTCTTCACTAAGTCAATGTGATGAGTGATGCTGCAGTTAACTCTTCACTAAGTCAATATGATGAGTGATGCCAGAGTTAACTCTTCACTAAGTCAATGCGATGAGTTATGCCAGAGTTAACTCTTCACTAAGTCAATGCGATGAGTTATGCCGGAGTTAACTCTTCACTAAGTCAATGTGTTGAGTTATGCCAGAGTTAACTCTTCACTAAGTCAATGTGTTGAGTTATGCCAGAGTTAACTCTTCACTAAGTCAATGCGATGAGTTATGCCGGAGTTAACTCTTCACTAAGTCAATGTGTTGAGTTATGCCAGAGTTAACTCTTCACTAAGTCAATACGATGAGTGATGCCGGAGTTAACTCTTCACTAAGTCAATACGATGAGTGATGCCGGAGTTAACTCTTCACTAAGTCAATGTGTTGAGTTATGCCAGAGTTAACTCTTCACTAAGTCAATGTGATGAGTGATGCCACAGTTAACTCTTCACTAAGTCAATACGATGAGTGATGCCGGCGTTAGTTCTTCACTAAGTCAATACGAGGAGTGATGCCAGAGTTTTTAAAAAAGCCTGTTTTACTCCCAGTGAAAGTTTAGTGAAATATTGCATGTGCATGGAAAAGTAGATAGTAGTAGAATTGGGATACCAATTCAATTGGAAGCCAATTTTACGCATCAGTCCTCTCGTTGTGGGGTGAAGTGTAGAGCATGAAGAAGATCGTATCTCAATGCAGAGCGAGCAATACCTTGTGGGATTTCCTGTTCAGTGTTCAACACAGTGAGGTGAACGTTAAAGTAGACAAAACTAATTTGCTTGTCAAAACACTGTTTGCATATGAGCCAGCTAGCAACTAGCGAACAACAGCGGGGTAGCTTTTATGTAAACAAGGACGCTGTAGATAGATAAACATGCCCATTCGTGGACTGCATGTCGACAGGAGGGGGCCAAGGGGGGCCCCAGGCTTCAGCACAGTAGTACTTCTCTGCAGTGCTGAAACCAGTGGGATACCCCCGAGCCCTGTTTGAGAGGCAAATCTGGGGGTAGCTTAGTACCTAGTAGTAGTCCATTTCAAATAGTTGCTTCACGAATGCTCTAAGGACACACGCACAGTGCAGTGTGTGTGTGTGTGTGTGTGTGTGTGTGTGTGTGTGTGTGTGTGTGTGTGTGTGTGTGTGTGTGTGTGTGTGAGTGAGTGAGGGAAAAAGACAGAGAGAAACCTCAGACTTGGCTTGCACGTATATACGGTAGGCAGAGATGGGGACATGGACTTGAGACTTGGACTTGAGTCGCACTTAAAGGCCGGCTTTACCGTGGGGAATATGAATATATATTAATTCTTAAAAAATCTTAAATTTCGAATCCGTTGAAATTTTTGAAATTGCTTGTTCACAGCCGTTGGAAAAAAAAAATGAAAAAAAAAAAAAAAAAAAAAATGGGCCAGGTGACGCGTTTCGACGCGAAACGCGTCACCTGGCCCAATTTTTTTTTTTTTTTTTTTTTTTTTTTTTTTCCAACGGATTCGAAATTTAAGATTTTTTAAGAATTAATATATATTCATATTCCCCACGGTAAAGCCGGCCTTTAAGTCACACACAGTGACTTGAGACTCATCCTCAAAGACTTGAGACTTGACTTGGACTTGAGGTTTGGGACTTGTGAACAATCTTTTTTTTTTTATATATATTTCTTTGGTGCATTAACATTAAGGAAATGTTTACTAATGTCATCTAATCAATGCTGATACTGTATTCTAATAAAGGAGTGAGGGTAATATAGTACATGCTTTGAATTCCTTAGTTTTAGCTATGCAGTGTTCTAAGCAGACTGAATGACATGCAGCAGATGATAGAACGCTCATTCATAAGAGACTTGAGACTTGACTTGGACTTGAGCTCAAAGACTTGAGAAGGAGGGACTTGGACTTGCAAAAAGTGACTTGTGAGCATCTCGGCTATATTTTGTGCAATGGGGATGCACGGTGCAGTGTTGAAATTGGAGTTGCATTGGTGTTTTGTGCATTGGTTGTTGCCGGCAAATTCATATGATCAAATATCCACGTTATCATAATACTTACTTATTATCAGTGTAACTCCAGCAGGTTAACGCAAGCAGGACATATAAAGGTATAATTGTCCCCGCGTGGTCTCTAGAGTGTCCCTGTGTTAAGAAAAATGTACCAAATGATGAAGAAAAAGGTTTTACATGCATTTCTTTTCTTTGTGTATCTCTATGGGGAAATGTGTTATTGGGCCCCATGGCATCACGTGGCTTGCCAAAATGGCTGCACAGCTCAGAGCTGTTCCTGGGGGCTTGGGGACAATAGACAGCTGAATGTGGCACACAGTAGTTATTTTTAACACATAGTAACTCCATTCATCTCCCTCCATTTTCTGAATACACCGACTACCAAAAAGCGATGTAACATTGAACTATCAAGCATGTACATTGAACTGTGTTTTAATTGCATTTTTCATTCTCTGCAGTTGGGATAAATAATTGCATATCATCATCCTTAGCAAGCTTTTATTGCTTCTGTCCCCCTTGGACTGGTGGATATTTGTCAAACAACATAGCGATGCTGCCTGTATGTCAAAGCAGCCAGCCAAAGTCCCAGAAGAAATATGAAAAGATAAATTAAAGTGGCAAGGCGTCATCACTAAACACTTGCTTTGACATTGATGTAACATCAAACATCGTTTTATTGTTGTTTGCACAAACAGAAACAACATGCACGACTCCATCTGACGAGGAGTGACACGTACGCCTTTCATTAGTGAACCATTACCTCATGTGCCAATGACAGATGCCTTCATGAATCTCAAATGGTCTCCACGCCTCACTCGGCTACCGCCTAGTCCTGTATCCCCGGAGGAGGTGATGGACCACCTAGTCCTGTATCCCCGGAGGAGGTGATGGACCACCTAGTCCTGTATCCCCGGAGGAGGTGATGGACCACCTAGTCCTGTATCCATGGAGGAGGTGATGGGCTACCGCCTAGTCCTGTATCCCTGGAGGAGGTGATGGACCACCTAGTCCTGTATCCCTGGAGGAGGTAATGGGCTACAGTACCACCTAGTCCTGGATCCCTGGAGGAGGTGATGGACCACCTAGTCCTGTATCCCCGGAGGAGGTGATGGACCACCTAGTCCTGTATCCCCGGAGGAGGTGATGGACCACCTAGTCCTGTATCCCCGGAGGAGGTGATGGACCACCTAGTCCTGTATCCATGGAGGAGGTGATGGGCTACCGCCTAGTCCTGTATCCCTGGAGGAGGTGATGGACCACCTAGTCCTGTATCCCTGGAGGAGGTAATGGGCTACAGTACCACCTAGTCCTGGATCCCTGGAGGAGGTGATGGGCTACAGTACCACCTAGTCCTGTATCCTCAGAGGAGGTGATGGACCACCTAGTCCTGTATCCCTGGAGGAGGTGATGGACCACCTAGTCCTGGATCCCTGGAGGAGGTGATGGGAGATGGCACACACACGTGACCGACTGTATCTATAGAGCTGAACAGTCATGCTGAGTGTGGCCTGGATTTTGAGGGGTGAGGGGGGGGGGTGTGGAACAGTAGATTTCACTATTTTACTTCAATGGCTTTGAACATTTTAGCGGCCTTACCTTTCTGTTCTCTGCATTTCTTGAATAGCTGAATGGCTGTTCATAATGGAAAGCTATTATTCCAGTAGTGTCCCTTTGTCAGGCCTTCTTGCGCCTGAAAGCATTTGAAAGTACAGCACTCATCACAGTCAAATTATAAGACATTCAGTCACTTCAGAAAAATACCACAAATTCCCTCTTCTCAATTTGTTTTATTTTATTTATTTAATTAATTAATTTGACAGGGACAATGGACAGTCAAAAACAGTCCCATAATTAGCTGTGAATCTAAATTTCATCTGCAGTTTCCTCTGCAGTCCCTGGGTCCCTATAGACCTTATTCGATTGACGTCACTCACGTACTGGCACGCCCACCGCCGCCATATTGTCGACATATTGTAGTGCTGCAGCTCTCAAGTGACAGCCTATGTGGAGCAGCGTTTATAGGAAGCTAGCCGCTGTTAGCGTTGCCTGTATCGTGTTCGGATGGTGACCTCGTTCTTTTGTTTATTATTACAGTCATTAACGGCTGCATACAAACAACAACTGTGGGGTTTTTATTGCTGTCATTACCATCGCTATTTTGTAATGGAACAGAAACGACAATAAGGCTGTTACTAGTTCTCAGCTGCAGCGCTGTGTGCGCGCAGGACGGTATGTCAACAATATGGTGCCGTCCAGGATAAGCGAATAAGGTCTATAGCAGGGGCACTCAATTAAAATTCAAAGAGGTCCAGTTCGAGAAAATGTCCTTAAGCAAAGGTCCGGAACATTGTGACGTAGCTTGCGTTATGATTCAGTGCCATTGAACTCAATGACTGAAGTAGCGGTTTGGTACAATGTCTGTATACAACTGACTGTTAAATCAAGCCAACAACCCTCCGGCTCCACCTTTTCTCTTGAGAGAAGTGAGCTATCTATCTATCTATCTATCTATCTATCTATCTATCTATCTATCTATCTACGGTATCTATCTATCTATCTATCTATCTACGGTATCTATCTATCTACCTATCTATATATCTATCTATCTATCTATCATCCATCCATCCATTATCTATCTGTCCCCTCTGTCTGTCTCTCTGTCTGTCTGTCGAGCGTTCCCAATGCAAACTTCTCATGCCGTTGGGCAAGTTAATGTGTGAGTGTGCGCTGGTGTGTGTGTGTGTGTGTGTGTGTGTGTGTGTGTGTGTGTACGTGTGTTTGCTCATGTGTGCCGCTTCCATAGACAGGTCAGGATCGCATCGCACTTCAACCGAGACATACTGGTTTTGAACTGCCCGTAAGAACAATGAATGGACATGTAAGAGTGGTTTCTTTTGACCACGCCATGTGAAATTACTTCTATGTCTCGCATCCCCTCCGTCCGTGTGTCACTCTCACAGCAGCACTAGGAAACGACTGGGAGAAACGATTTGCTTATTTGATTGGCCGAGTAGCATCACGTGCGATGATTTACAGCCCATTCATTGGTCTGTGAGCTTTCTGGCAGATAAACCAGTATTACCGTAAAGACTAGAAAAGCATGTGCCGGTTGGTTAAAATAGAAACGCTCTGTGAAAATCACAATTCTCAATGATTTGTAGGTTATAGGGCTCGGTCCGGATAGGACGGCATCTCGGTCCGGATGCGGACCGGAGTCCGGACTTTGAGGATCGCCGGTCTATAGGGACAGTCCATGCGTTATTTATGAGTTTTGTTTGATAATTGTTTGATAGACGTCTTGTAGAAACAATACATATTCTGCCTGAGAGGAGGGTGGGTTGAAAACTCTCAGAAGAATGGACAGTGCTGTTGGTTGTTTTGTAGTATAATTTCTAGACAAATGAAGTGCCTGGAAGCATTTGTATATATTTCTATTGTGCCCTTCCTTTGCAAAGGCGGAGTATCCCGTTTGTCTTACAATACAGTTAATGATTGAAGCATTTTTATATTCTGTGGTTTATTTAAGGCCACTTCCCCGTAAGATATTCTTTACTGCCTGATTACAATATATTCCTATTGAGCTTTCACTGCCACCACAAATGTTTTATGGTTTAAGTTAACAGACTGTACGCAGAGTTACAACGGGTGCCATGGGTGTGCTGCCACTGTGACAGTCAATTGAGGGGATCATAGAAATATAGCCCAATTATAGTTACAGTTTACAAGCTTTACTTGTTAAATTATGTTCAGCCGGCTTTTTCTTAACAACAGAGTCCTAAAATAAGCAGAGGGTTAAAAAAAAATGATGTCAAGTTCCCATTTGTGCGTCATTGTACCCGTAGGCTGTGGAGGAAACCTCTCACTAACGGCATACTGTAAGGCACGTGTGTCAAACTCAAGGCCCGGGGGCCAGATCCGGCCCGGCACCTCATTTTAAGTGGCCCGCGAGAGCTACTGTAGCAAAGAATACAATTTGCGCAATACAATTCTTCGCAATATGGCTTAAAATAGCTATTGTTAAATGGAATAATAGTTGTAGGCTACTAGCTGTCTGTTTGCCATTGTTTTCCCTATAATTCTGCTTTCAGAGCTAGTTATTAAGTATTAAGTTATTACTAAAAAACAATAATAACCAAATCAGAGGCAATTATGAAATATTATAACATGTAGGCTAGATACATTTATATCGTGTTACATTTACAACCGGCCCTTTGAAGGTAACTATAATGCTGACGTGGCCCGGGGTGAAATTGAGTTTGACACCCCTGCTGTAAGGGAATAGTTTATATATGACAACAGTTCAATGGGTAAAACCCAAAGAGGATCCTGAGCACTCAATTCACTCGAAAATTATTATAATAAGGTGCAGTGGCTTGAGAGACTAACAGGAAGTCACATTTGCTGTGACTCATAAACCTAATGAATATGTGAGTCAAAGGTTTGACTCAGGTGCGTCAGACAAGTTTGAGCGGGTAAAAAAAACAGGCTGCGTTTTGAACAGGAAGTCGTGACACAATGGCTCAAGTGGGCGGGGCTACATAAGGTGAATAGAACACCGCAGGAAATGAGTCCGTTATTAGCATGTTGGCTTGTCAACGGGATCTTCAGGGGAAAAAGTGAATGGGGTTTTAGAATGGGGATTTCACTTAAATGCATAACATAAGTACTATTCATTACTTATTACGTTCATTACTTATATTCATTATAGCATTCCAGGGCCCCCAAGCTCTGGAATGCACTTCCCCCAGATATTAGACTTTCAACATCAGTGTCCATATTTAAAAAACAGTTAAAAACATACCTTTATAAGATGGCATTCCCGTAATCTGCACCTCTATCAAGCTCTCCAATTTCTGTATAAATAAGTCTGTTTTGCTTTTATCTGGTAACTTTTCTAACGGATTAGAAATAGCCTGTGGTTATTTAATTATATTTTTATTTGTCAATATTTGTACTATTGCTTGTTTTATTGCCTTGTTAAGCACTTTGTAACATTTGTTTTGAAAAGTGCTATAAAAATAAAGATTATTATTATAAGGATTTGTGTTCAGCAGGATAATCTTCACAAACGTGAATCACTTTTATGACTTTGGAAACGTAAATGCGTTTTTTTTAACGCGATTTTCAGAAAACACTTCAACAGTCATAAAAGTGATTCACGTTTGTGAAGATTACCCTGCTGAACACAAATGACCACTCCCATAAACTTTTGTTAACCACAAACCTTATTTTATGCATTTAAGCGAAATCCCCATTCTAAAATCCCATTCACATTTCCCCTGAAGATCCAACATGTTCGGGACTTCCGCCTTCCGCCTACAAAAATACGTCATCTCTGTGGTACTCTATTATGCAATTATCAATTCAGGACCCCCCCCCCCCCCAACACACACACACACACGACTAATGCTCTGTGATGTCCATATAAAATAAAGTAAACTCACTCGCTCGCACACACACACACACACACACACACACACACACACACACACACACACCAACTCAAACATCGCACCCCCTGTGGTGAGATTCCTGCTTTGTGCCTGTTTATGACCACTTTGTTTTGATAATGACCCAAAATTACATGACATACAAGAGATGAAAGAAACAAAAGATCAATTCAAAGTGTTTGTTTATGCCTTGTTTTTACCAATGCAGGAATCCGCGAGGCGGTACGTTTTATTTTCTAATTTAAGAACAAACAAGGGAACATATCCACTCATGTATATTTCAGTACATCTGCTGCTTATTTTTCTTTAAAGCAGTAAACCTAGCCTACAGGGATCTTATTTGTAAACATATGTCTACAATGCACTCTATGGCCCCACTTTAAGTTCATATTTTTAACTCTCTCTGCATGGATTTTCTTGAAACCATCTCTGTTTACATTGTTACCCCCCCCCCCCCCCCAAGAAAACAAAAATAATTGCCATAGAAAACATTTGGTAAACACCTTTTGTCTGAGTTGGAAGTCAAAAGAGCAAATAAAAATGGCGTGAGAACAGGGAATATGAGGGAGACAATAAAATTCAATACAATGTTACAGTAAAATACAGTAAAATATGACGTGCATAATGAAACAGTGGTATGCTCTGACAAACAAAAGCAAATCAATAGTATCAGGAAGCAGCTGGTTCAATAAAGACCTCAATGCATTGTGTTAAAGTGTTCGAGAAAAAAATAAACTCAACTCAACTCAACTCAAAGTAGAGATGGAGCGTTCTGAAGAGCGCTGCTAAATTACATTTAGCTTTGAGCGTGCAGTGCAGGTAGCAAAGGTACAGTGCAGATGTCCAGCTGCCACTCTAAAGCACTTTGTGGGTGAATCAGCACCCATGTAAACTTATGTTCAGTGGCGTGCCGTCCATTAGGCGAACTAGGCAAATGCTAGGGGCGCTTGAGCCGTTAGGACCGCCAGAGAGGGTAATTTTTTTTTTCTTTTTTTTTTTTTTTACAAATACTTTTTCATGATAATAGGCCTACGAATATTTTACAATAGTAGACAAAAAATAAGCACAACGTCTAAAGTAATATAATAGTGAAATCATTTTTCTAATTCTGGCTTTCTGGCTGCCTGGGCTGCAGCACTTTCACCATGGTCCTTAATCCATACCACCCCACCCCCTGCGCGGCCGCGCCCCCTTCTTTCTACCTGCTCGGACCTTTTTCCCAGAGTGGGGGAAGGCCGGGCGATTCTGAGCCTGCACTGCAGTGGTGGAAAATTAGCTGCGATATCATTTTTATTATATTTTCTTTGGGGGGGGGCACCAGCAAAAATCTTGCCTAGGGCACCAACTTGGTCAGGCACGCCACTGCTTATGTTTAAGTTACGCCTCTTCAGTCCAAAGTCCTGCCTGTCTGCAACTGTGGTGCCGTTCCTAAGAAAAACGAAGTGCACGTTCACACACCATACGCCAATCCCACGCCAAAGCCACGCCGTTTCATTTCATCAGCGTCCTTGTTAACAGGCGAGTCCGTTCACACGAACAGGAGGAGCAGCTCCGAGCCCGTGCACCGCTGAGGAAAAGAGACCGCTCCTGGTGGGACCGGTTAACAGGACTCGGATCAGCTTGAGCCTGTCTCAAGCTTCAGTTCTGCACGGCTTTGGCGTACGGTGTGAACGTGCACTGAGATTGTGTGCCTAAATGGCGGCCAGTTGACCTAAAAAATGATGAAGGTTTTCGAACGCCTGGTTCAAAATACTTCATGTGGACCAGTTTGCCAACCGAGAATGGGTCAGTGGAAGACACAGTTTCTTTGTTCAGGAGTCCCCTGCGTAGATTCCAGCTCTGCATTTAATACAACAGTTCCCCAAAGGGTCTTTCAAGCTAATTGGCACTGTAGGTTAATCAAGCGATGTGCTGTTGGAATCTAGACTTTTTTACAGGATAGGAAGCAGGTGCTGAGAGTCTCACGAGAGTGGTGAGAGCCTCACACACTTAACATCGAGCCGAAATGAAAAATGAGATTTTAACCGTATTTTAGATCACATCGTGGTCATGGAGTGCACCTATTTAATGATATAATATATCATTAAATAGGTGCACTCCATGATTAGCTCTGTATTTTACATATAGTCTTTGTACATACAGTAGACTGTTATTGAAACGTGAACGGTATAGGTGTCAGATTTGTCTGCTGTCTCCCTCTGCTCAGAGGCACGGGCAGGGCAGCACTCGCCTCACATTCACTCAGTCCATCCAGTCCCTCACCATAGACACGCCCACTTTCCAACGGTCAAATCAAACTCCTCCACGCACGCTATGTCCCGCCTCTCTACCATGTTTCACTCGGAATACGCCTCGATAAGGAATCACATACCCTGGGATTCTGGGCATGTCATTTCAGCTTGCCTTATGCTCCTTCTATACAATGACTGTATGGCTCATGAGGATTTACAGTAGCAACCGCGACATCATCAGTTGGTATTGTTTTCACCTTGCGTGTGTGTGTGTGTGTGTGTGTGTGTGTGTGTGTGTGTGTGTGTGTGTGTGTGTGTGTGTGTGTGCTTGTGTGTGTGTGTGTGTGTGTGTGTGTGTGTCATTGTGGCAAAACGTGGTCCTGGAGACACCTACTGTATTGAAGCGGGAAAGACCACAGAAGGGGTTTTGAGTATTTTGCCAGTCTGTGGACAGATTCTGCGAACGCGATAGCATCAAAACCAAGATGCAGTCAAGAAACCTTACAGGTGTAGTTGCCGGGGCATCCCAGTCGACCCGGGGCTCACCTGGTAGAATGCGTGCCACAAAGGCTTAGTTAGCCCTTGTTCACACAGGACGCCGAACGTAAGCAGAACTGAAGCTTGAAGCAGGCACAAGCTGAACGTACGCCTTACCGTTCACACAAGACGCCTTCTCTTTTCCTCTCAGCGCCTCTACTCTCGCGCCTTGAACATGGCTCATGGCTTCACGCGTCACGCTTGGAAAATCGGCGTCAATCCTGAGCGATCGCGTCAGCGTGGCGTGAGCGTGGCTTCGGCGAGGCGTCAGCATGGCACGTGTGCGGGTGTGAACGGCCTAGCCTGTTAACAAGGACGCTTAAATGAAACTTGTGGGTTCAGCGTAGGTAGAGCTTCGGTTGAGCGTTGCTTCGGCGTACTGTGTGAACTGCGTGGTTGACCCGGGGTCGAATTTGACCCGTGGTCCTTTGCCACATGTCATCCCCTCTCTCTCTGCCCTCCTTTTCTGTCTATCAACTGTCCTATCAATTAAAGGTAAACTGCCCCCCAAAAATGCCCCTCCATCAAAATGAAGGCCGACTTTGAAAATGCGCGTGATCACAGTAAGGGAGCCCACATTCGTTGTGCCTTGTGTATAGCTTGAATGACGATAAAATGCAACTTGAACTTGAATCTTAACAGGTGCTGGCACAAGGTTTGTGGAGGAGCTCAGCTGCTCTTGCTGTGTCGTTTATGCTCGGGAGGGAGGGCTTCTCATGAGGCCAGGATTTATCACTCACACCCCATTTACACCTGGTTTTTAAATGTGGGTTCAGATCCAGATCCAGATCACTTATCTGGATACAGGTCACATTTAAAAAAAACAGGTGGGAAATGAGATGTCAGAGGACTAAACCAAAAGTATCTCGCGAAAGAGAGGAGAGACCCGGGGCGAGGTTAATACAACGATGCAGCTTCATTAGCAGAATCTCTTCTAAGCTCTGGCACACACACAATTAAAAGCACAAACCAGAGCCCAGCACGTCTAAATGAGAGAAGAGCTATCCCAGGCTATTCTGCTGAAGAGTCCTTCATGATCTGCCATTACGCAAACAAGACCTGGCAGGGGGGAAACGTGTCCTTAACAAGCGCCGCATTTACATAACAAGAAAATATCTCTTCCCAATTTGTCACCGGGCAGGATGTGTTTTTACCCTTGAAAACATAATGGCACACAATCACAAACACACACACGCACACGCATGCACACGCACACACACACGCACATACACACAGGCCTGCAGCTTGGTGAAGCACTAATAGGCTTAGCTGTCCGCTCCCCCAGACAAAAGGATGATTTTTGTCATATTCACAGGCAGCCATTGGGTTTTACATGCAGACCTTTAGCTGACCCTTCAGACAACAATAGTGAATCACGCAGGGGAAATCACTCCCTGATGCACTGACGAGGTCCTCCCACCCCACACACACACACACACACACACACACACAGACACACACACACACACACACACACACACACACACACACACACACAGACGCACTTTCCACATTCTCTCATTTCGTTTATGTTTTTTTTTTTTTTTTTGTCTGACACCTCCCTCAATTTGTCTTTCTTTATAGAGGACACAGAGAGATAAATAGATGCCTATATTAGGTGACGCCTGAGGTGACTACCAGTCAAAATGTCAGCCTCCGTCTGTCTGCACCTCAGCCCCCCCACCAGAGAGAGAGAGGGTATATAGTAGTCAACCTACTATAACCTACCAACAATCCCTAACCAAAAGATCTAGCTAATCTACATCCTAACCCTATCCTAACCTTGGTAGCCTATCCCTCAGCCGAGTTGAATTAGCAGTCGCTGGTACCTGTTCTTGTAGTGCTTTTATTTGTTGTGCATGTCTGTGCCTCTTTGGTAATTTAAACAACAGTGTCAGTAAAGGAAAGATTGGAGCGCAGACGCAAAAGTTTGGCTTCCACATAAATCTGCTGGAGTTATTGATCTTTTAGTCGGCGGGTCTACACCTCTAACACACCCCTAACATTCCACCTGTTATTTTATTAGGCCTGCACTTTGTTTTACAGCCACAGCTCTGCTATCTTTCTCCGAGGGTTTTAGTGCGCACACAAACACACACAATTGCGTGGTCACCCCCGCAGACATAAACGTGAGACTGACACACACTTTAAGTGACAAGCAAACATTTATTTATGGTAGACCGTTTCCACTCTCGTGTTGTCCTGGGGGCAGAATTTGTGGCGGCATGTGCAAGGCTTTAATGCCAATCTCTCCATCTATTCTGGGAAGTTCTGTCTGTAGCATCGCCGTCTGCTGTGTCAGCGCAGCCTGGCTGTGTGTCTGTAGCATCGACGTCTGCTGGGTCAGCGCAGCCTGGCTGTGTGTCTGTGGCCTGACTGTGTGTCTGTGGCCTGGCCGTCTGCTGTGTCAGCACAGCCTGGCTGTGTGTCTGTGGCCTGGCTGTGTGTCTGTGGCCTGGCTGTGTGTCTGTGGCCTGGCCGTCTGCTGTGTCAGCGCAGTCTGTCCGCGTGCCTTTCTTCTGCTCAGAGGCTCTTGTTCTCATTTTTGCATAATGTCAACATATGCTCATCATAAGCAATGATCATATGGGTTGTTACTACATGCCAATATATATGACTATATAAGCAATGCACATACATATGGTTATTATATTGACATATGCTCATATGCCATATGAGCTTATCAGTCCTATTTGCAATAGAATCCCCCAACAGCCAAAGTGGCACACCTGGATAGAATGCTGGCATTGAAACCAAACAAGCGGAGATGACCTGGTTCAAAAACACAACTTCCCTCAAGCTCAAGCACCTCCAAGAGCGGTAACACTTTATAATAACGTTCAGTCGTAAGTCATTTATAAGCCTTTAGTTAATGATGAACTAACCATTTATAAAACATTAATATACATTTGTAGATGATTCATAAATTCTATGTTAACATATCACAAATGTGTTGTAAGTCATCTATAAACCTTTAGTAAATGACGTGTCCCTCACCTGTTATAAATGATGTGTAAATAAATTACAATTCATTTACAAGGCTTTCTGCATCCCCTCATCTAAAGTGTAAACCATTCATCACACATAAATGTGTTACATACAGTACAAGGGGGTAGCTCTTGTTTGTCAAAACTGAAGCCAATGAGGAAGTGTCCTCTTTGCCTGCAGGGGGCGACCCATTGGTTTGTGGACTTGTTTTGAAGCCTCAAGTATACCCTCAGTAAACACTTTCCTAATGAGTTTATGTCTCAATCACTAGTTTCAGACTATGTTGTAGTTGCAGACTATGTTTTGGGGTGTGATTGACAGGTCGCTTGTCCATTGATCACACAGCTCGCCGATCACGGACCAATAGCAGGCCGTGCTGTGGGAAACCCCTGGTCTCATGTCAAGGTCCAAGATGGCAATGAGCAAAATGCCATACGTGAGGCGTCAAAACGGAAGTCCACAAACCAATGGGTAGGGCTGGCACGGATCAGAAAACCCACGGATCGGATCGCGTGACGGATTTTGAGCCACGGATCACGGATTTTTCGGATCAGCAAAAAAAAAATATATAGGCTATATCAGATTTTTTCTCTCAAAATTAGATTTTCGATTTGATTTTTTAATACTATTATACTTCTCTAACCATTTGTTGCCCTGCACAGCTCAAAAAATATTTTTTTCTCATGACACAATTTATGCTTTTACTCTGAAGGCAGAACAACCCAACTTCCTGTTTTAGGTGGCACTGCGCCTAACTTCCTGGCTGTTGCGTGCTAACGTAGTCACTTGACACGGATACAGACCAGACCGGGTGAGTCTGGAAACATAATGTTGATGCTACATTAAGCTACTCGGTGGCCCCACGTGTTGTTTTGTTGTTATGTGTCCAAGGCAACATTTCACCGTCCAACGGTGATATGTGTTCGTGAAACGTGTGCGCGTGTGTGTGTGTTGTGCTCTCGTTATCTTGTGGAGCCCGCAACACGCTGTTCGCTATCCTGTGCTTTTTCAGAGGTGTTGAAATAAGTTTGTTGTCTTTAGTAGCCACTAGCCACAGCCTTCAGAGAGACTTTACAGCGACGACAAGGGATGAGGAAGCTCACTTGTGCTTGCCATGATGCCTGTCTGTGTCTGGCTGTGCTGCAGGCATTCTCATACACTAACGTTAAACGTTAAATTAAACGAAAGTGGGGGCTGATCCGTACGGGTCATGGATTATCCATGATCCGTGCCAGCCCTACCAATGGGTCTCCCCCTGCAGGCCATTCGAAAGAATGCAGGTTTAAGTGCGCTTCCGCATTGGCTTCATCCTCATATCCTCATGTTCTTTTGTTTGAGCTTGTGGTTATGCAGCATGGATCCTCTCCAACTTCTGTTTGTAAACATTCACCTCCTCTGATTTGGGAAGTTCATACTTTATGAGGTTTTTCATCTCTCTCATTGAGTCATACATCTTTTAGAGGGCCTCCTTGTCCTCCTTAAGTCCCAGGCATTCTGCCAGGTAACTCTCCATGATGAGCAAAGGACGTGCTGTTCAGAATAGCTGTTAGGGCACTCTTCTTCAGTGACTCTGGGTTTCTCCAGCAGAGGATACCTTATCTTCAGGTCCATGAGCAGACCTTCCATGGGTCCGTAGCGGTTGTGGACCACCAGGTGGAAGTTGAGCTGCTGGATGAGCAGGAGCTCGTACTCCAGCGTCTGCTCCAGGACCCTCTCCTGCCCCGCTGCAAGAGATTACCCACAAACTGGGTGCTGGAGACATTGAACTCATCCACCAGTTGTTCAGGTAGAATCTTCTGAAGTACATGATGGCTGTGCATAGAATTGGTGATGCCGAGATCTCGAGTTCTAATTCTTCTGTGGTGTTTTATGGCAAGTTGGCATCCTTTATGTTGCATTACCGCCTCCTATTGCATTGATCCATCCACTGTTTCCCTACTTCTCGTGTACGCGGTGTCCCTAACTGAATGCTTTCCTGCCCGAGTTGCACCGGTCCTACTTACAGCCTCTGCAAGGAAGTTAAGCAAGCGTTTTAACTCAGAACATCAATTGCACACCCCTTTGTGGTGGGAAGAAGGGGGAGGGAGAACCACGCTCCTCTGTTCTCCTACTGTATCAGTCGTCCCCAAGCCCCCAGGAATAGCGCTGGGCTGTGAAGCCATTTGAACATGGTGGCGAAGCTCTGTATAGCAAGTCACGTGACGCCATGCAGCCCAGAAAGGAAAATTCCCATCCACTTGCATGGGGTTCCCGGCAGCTGTTAAACCCAGTGGAATTTTTTCCGGGTGTCACTCAAAGTATAAAACGACTCTTTTAATTATCAAATATTTTTTTATGGGGTCATTTTTTCTTCAGAAGCCACTAAGAGCTGTATACGGGTGTATTTCCTTCTTATAATACAATCCATGGGTGGGAGGGGTGGGAGACGTCATCGAATACGTCATGGCACACATGCGCACTTCGCCTTGGGCCGCATGGTCAGGAAGTAAAACCCGGAAGAAAGCCCCCCCATGATGGCTTCATGCGCCAGTGAGCAGCGTCCGTCCGAATGCATGGGTGGGCGTGGCTCGTCCCCTATCCAGTTCTTTTAATACATCCATGGTCGTCCCCCAGACGGAAGCCCTGGCCCCAGTAGTGACGTCCTCCTTCTCCCCCATCTCCTGGTCGTGTCCTGGTGGGAGGTACTCCGAAGCCCGACACCCCTCCCCGCCTGTTGGGTAGGAACCGATACAGGAACTCCGGTGTGGAGAGGAAGGACCGCCCTCCCAGTTCCATTGGGTATTTGAACATCAGGAAGAAGTAGAGGTGACCCACCAGGTTCCCTATCAGTTCCTTCACCACAGAGCCTCCCATGATGTAGTTGAAGCCCACGATGACCCAGGGTAGATAACACGCCTTAAATCGTATTCCGAACCAGAAGGATACCATCTTGTCTCTGTTGAGTTGAGCCCAGACATACAGAACGGACATGATGAGCGGTATCATCAGCGACTGCATGTCCGTCTTGAGCCCAGTTATAACAATGCAGGCCCAGTTGAAGAGGAGCATGAAGACATAGTCTGCTGGTCTGCCATCAAACGCCCCTGTCTCTAGCTGAGAGGAGCACTGATAGAGGAAGTACAGGTTGGACAGGTACAGAACCCCAGTGCGAGGTCCTACTGGGAAATACAGGGCGGAAGTCACTGGTCTCCAGAGTTGAAATTTGTGGAAGAACTTTTCCGGCCATAGTACCAGGTATTCAAAGCTAATCAACCCCAGTTTCCCAATCAAGGGAACAGCAATCGACCCAGCAAACCAACACCGGGTGATGAAGGGGATGCTTTTGAACCACTCCGCGATATCTGACATCTTTCCCTATGATCGCAGCCATGTTATAGCGGCCCTACTTACAGTATAGCCTCTGCCGGGAGGACTTATGACATCACTGATGATGTCACAATGTCTATGACATCATCAGCGACATCACTGATGACATCATCTTCGAGGCTCGAGTGAACTCACACTGGTGACATCACCAATTCTAGACCAGGATATATGCAGGAATCATTCAGTTAAATCCAATACTTGTACCTTTTAACATTACGTCATTTACGTCATTTTTTGACGGTGGGACGTTGATCTAACCCTTTTACGTCTCCTATACCAATATTGGAGGTATTGAATGTGTATAATCTATTTTACCGACCCACTGAGTGGCGACATGTCTCTCCAGAGTAGGAAGAGGCGAGCCAAAACTGGAGGGAAAAGCGCGAGGAAGCCGTTTTCATACTGTAAAATGGATGGCGAAAACGCTTTCACTTTCGCGCTGACGCACAGCGGTGGCAACGGTGGGGGGTTCCAAGAATAGACTGGATGCACACTTTGAAACACGCACCATAAATAAGCCCAGAATCGCAAGAGCTTGATCAGAGCTCTCAACCGAAACGCCAAGAAACGAACGAAACCCATCCAGCGAGCCCCATCCAGACTGCCAGGCAGCAGCCAGGCAGCAGCAACTCGTTTGTCACAGACCCGCTGCAGAGCCAAGGAGGGCGGAGGAGAACGCCCACGGAGGGAGGAGTTGGAAGCAGAGGGGGGTTTCCTGCTGTTATGGAGGAAATTACTGTTCAAAACTATTGTTTAGATGTCTGACGTCTTACTGATGCCAAAAATGAATGGTTAAAGTGACTGTTCTATCGAATTTCACAAAAAGCCGTTTATCTCAGAATACATTTTCTGACGCTGAAACCATGCTGTATTCAACTGCTAATGCTTACATAACTACTAACTCTACAAACTAACTCTTTTAGACAGAGAAAGCACACATTCTATTAGTTCTTTTGAGATATTGTGTGTTCACAAAATCCTAACAGAAACGAATCCTCGGCTCTTGAAAGATGAGCCAAAATCCTCAAAAAAAAACCTTGGCAGAAGCTAACTACAGTATTGAAAAACGGCTGGCAGTGAATGTGTTAAGACCCGCTTTTGTCACAATCAGCGAGAGGTGTAAAACACGTTTCATCACAACACGATATAGATTCTTGGACAATGATACAATATTTGCTGATATCACAAAGTCTGCCACAATACAATTTCCATTCAATTCAGGGGGTCTGCGATTGATATGAGATCGCATAATGCCCATTTAACACAATCAGCACAATAGCTACAAAATGTAATACCTCATCAAATGATGATGATTAAGACTTTTTTAATACTTTTTAAGGGCCTTAACTCATTCAGGGCCAATGACGTCTTTGACGTGTTATCAGGAATAGCCCAGAGGGCCAATGACGTGTTTGACGTGTTTTTGTTTTTATTACTGCAGGGCGTAGTTCAAACACTTCCCCAGCCCCTGACATAGTATCAGGTCCCTATCATCTAAGACAACACGTGAACAAACACATACCGCAGCTGTTGTTTTGAAATTGAGCAGGAGGAAAAGCAGAAAACGGATAAGGAGCTTGCCTTGTGCAGACAGGAGAAATGCCATTGAAACGCCCCTCGCGCGCTGCAGGAGCTGGTCGCTTTCCTGTGTGCCAGCCGGAGAAAACGGTAATCCAGAGATGCGTTTGATCATCGGAGGAATGAGGAAATGATCGATCAGAGGGGCGGTGAGGACGTGTTGAATAGCCGAGGGGAAAACGGGAACGATCAGGCAGGGAGGATACTAGGACAGGGAGACATGGACGACGACGGGTGGACCAGAACAAAACAAAATAAACACACAAGGCAGAAGCGGCAGTCACAGCAGCCCGCTGTCTGTTCTCAAGAGCTATTCAGTTGGTTCATGAAATCGCTGGGCTGCGTGCCCTCCAGTGTTGCTCCTGGCCAATCCCGGCGCCACAGGGCGTGGTTATTGCTTATCCTATGTGGGGTTAGAAATCACGCAACGAAGGGGGATCGTGTGTGTGTGTGTGTGTGTGTGTGTGTGTGTGTGTGTGTGTGTGTCTGTCTGTCTGTCGGTGTGTCTGTCTGTCTGTCTGTCTGTCTGTCTGTCTGTCTGCACACTCACTCACACTGCTGTATTGTTGAATGTAAAAAAAAAGCACTTCATGTGTATATATATATATATATATATATATATTTTTTTTTCATTTGTGTCATAACGAATAGTATTTACATGTCTGATGTCAATACAGTTCAAAATAAAAGAATTGAGAGCGAGTTCTGCTTGAGAATGTGTATTTTACAGAAATTGCATTTTCTCCTGTTTGTCATCTCAGAGAGACCTATTGGGTGAAAACAGGGTGTATATAAATGGATATAAGTAGAGTACAGAACATGCTAAAAGCTCACTTTTTTTTTCCTGGTGAACCCAGAGACGTACATCTTCATTTTGAGGTATTGCAAATCACTCTGGTGCTAATAGATAATTTACTGTGGGTCTTGAAAGATGACCAACAATTATGAAAATCTTTGGCCTGTGCTAAATATTGGCAGTCCTAAACTGGCCATGAATGAGTTAATTTTCCCTAAATTGATATATCAACTTTTAATACTTTTCAAGAGCCCGCGGATTCCCTGTATACATACTGTAAGTGATATCATCAGTGATTTATGACAGACAGTAGCTGTGTTTACATGCACACTTTGTAGCTGTGGCCAGCATGGCCAGCAGCTCTATAAGTCACTCGCTTCACAAAAAGTTCACCACGCTTTAGCGGGCAGATTTCGCCCTAGGAAGCTGAAATTTAGCAGGGAGGTTAAGTGTGTGTGTGTGTGTGTGTGTGTGTGTGTGTGTGTGTGTGTGTGTGTGTGTGTGTGTGTGTGTGTGTAAGTATAGCCTCTAGTGTGTGTGTGCGTGCGTGCGTGTGTGTGTGAAGCAAACAAACAAACGAACATGCTCAGACACAGGAAAAAACAAAAAACAAAACATGTATATATTATCGACATTCAAAATTACAACGTGATTACAGCCACATGAGGTGCTTATGTGCTTGTGAGAGATATTGTGCCTGGGATCCCACGCAAGGGCTCCATGAGAAACCAGCTGGGCGAGTCACCCGTCACCCCTAACCTCGTGAAGGTATGCTAGAAACGGGCCCCAAATGGTTGAAAACTTTTTAAGTGAGTTGGTCCTCAGGAACCTAAGTCTCTCCATCCGTATAACAGAGGTCATGTCCATCAACCACATTTGGAAAGAAGGTGAAGAGGACGACTTCCATTCCTTCAGAATTAACGTTTTGGCAACAATCGTCCCCTGTGTCAGAGACTGCTGCACAGCCGTAGGGAAGTTCAGAGAGGACTCCGAGCAGCCGAAGATGGCGAGTTCTGCCTCCGGCTGAATGGTTATTTCGTAGGCCTTAGAGTACCAGTCAAATAATTTGGCCCAGAATTCCGTCAGTGAAGGGCAGAACCAGAAGGCATGAGACAGAGTGCCCTCTGACACCTGTCGCACAGTTTAAGTTATCCTTTATTTACCCCCCATGGGGAAATTCATCCTCTGCATTTGACCCACCCTCTACTAGGAACCTTCCTAGAACTAGGAGCAGTGGGCAGCCGCAGTGCAGCGCCCGGGGACCAACTCCAGTTCTTTTTGCCATTGCCTTGATCAGGGGCACTGACAGGAGTATTATTTTATTTTTTTAATAGAACAATATACAAGGCAAGCAGGCTCAGACACAGGAAATGAAAAAGAAAAAACAAACCGACATACATGTGCTACCAGCGGCATAAAGTGCCCATGTGTTCACAAGAGACAACGTGTATGGGATTGGATCCCACGTAAGGGGTCCAAGATACCAGCCGGGCGAGCCATCCATCATCCCTAGCCTCAGTCACTTATATATATATATATATATATATATATATATATATATATATATATATATATATATATATATATATATGTATATGTATATATATGTATATACCGTAATTCTTCTAATAAGCGCCTGTACTCTAATTGCCGCCGGGTCTTCCATTTACCGCCTGGTCCAAATTGATTTAGCATAATAAGCGCCTGACTCTAATTGCCGCCTGGGCCGGAAATGGAATATTTTTTTGGTTACCGTTGTTATTGTTGTTAACTGCCTGTACCTACCCTCTTGTGTGTACTAAGTACTATCTCACTGGTTTAAACTGCCTGTACCTACCCTCTTGTGTGTACTAAGTACTATCTCACTGGTTTAAACTGCCTGTACCTAGCCTCTTGTGTGTACTAAGTACTATCTCACTGGTTTAAACTGCCTGTACCTAGCCTCTTGTGTGTACTAAGTACTATCTCACTGGTTTAAACTGCCTGTACCTAGCCTCTTGTGTGTACTAAGTACTATCTCACTGGTTTAAATAAGCAATTTGATACTTTACGTTTTTGCTGAGCAGGCATTTATGTTAAAAAAATAATAACCGCCTGGCTCAATTATGCCCAAATGGAAATAACCGCCTGACTCTAATTGCCGCCTGGTCTTCCTTTTACCGCCTGGTCCAAATTGATTTAGCATAATAAGCGCCCGGGCCCTTATTGGCAGTTTTACGGTATATACAGTATATATATCACTCAGTCAACACTAGACAGTCACACAGACATACGGACGACAGGTAAGAGACGTGCTGCCATCTTGGAACGAATTGGAAAGTATTTTGAGCATATAAAACCTGCCATTCTCAGCGTGTAGGTTGTTAGTTTGCAGGTTGTTTCACGTAGCGATAGCGGAAGCTCCGTCTGAAACGGACGACACCAATGGCAGCGATTATACTGTACCCGCAGCGTACTTGAGTCAGACTACACGACAACATGCAGACTCAACTAACTTGTCCGTCCTTTACTCACATGCATAACACACCAATGTAACATACATAGCCACATGCACACACACACACACACACACACACACACACACACACACACACACACACACACACACACACACAGATACAGTAGGCTACAGGCACACACACTACACAAGCCCTGTTTAGTTGAAAGTGTACATTGGATATGACATGACGCGTTGTCTCTTATATTGTAAGGGTTCAGCACTTGCTGTCAGTAGGTATTTATCATGGTTGAACTGTCTTCCTTGCTTTTTAATCATCAGAATTTGCAGCTGCATGTAGAATAATCCAAGGTGCATATAGTGCCATTTTTTTAACTCCCAGAGCAGTAACATTTTTGGGGTAAATATTTATCACTGCCATTAGCCTTCCAGGCAGGAGGATCATTGTTTACAGCCTTCGGTTTATGCCCACTTCTCATGAATATTGTGCACGAATGGTGTAGTAGGACAACCGTTTCAGGACACATGCACACGCGTGCATACTGTAGTCACATGCATGTGCAAATGCCCCACCCCCACCCCCACACACACACACACGTCACACACACACACACACACAAACACACCCCTAAGCTCAGTTGCTGACTGCGAACTGCTGAGGCTCCTTGGACAGAAGTGAAACAAAGACAGCAAACGGATCTGGTTGCCTACTGTAAACTTACAAATTGTTTTACCACACTGAACACAAAGAAGAAATTCAGACTTTGCAACTGGAAAATCAACAAGGTTGATCAATTCAGATGCAATATGGTAATAGAAATGATCATGCCACAACATTCACTCAAAACAGATGGAAGTAGAAAAGGGCACGCACTCAGTAGAGTGCAGATCCCCCGCCAGGCACCGCTACGCCTAAAGCCCAATTTATGGTGCGTCGCTGTCTCCAATTGCACTTCTGTGTTTCACAATTCCTCTCAATGTTGTTTACAGATTTGGTGACTTGCCTGAGGTACTGCTTTGCTTATGCTGAGACCTTTTGTCACCAGCAATTCTTCTTCTGTTGTGTTTTAGGGCAGTTGGCATCCTTTATGTTGCATTAGCGCCTCCTTCTGGATTCACTGTTTCACTACATTCTGTAAAGCCCGATCCTCCTCTCACCCTATCATCAGCGATGTCAGCATTGATGTCACTTGAGTAATTATCAGTGATGTCATCAGTTGAAATTCGACTTCGAAATTCGATAGTGTAAAATCAAGTATGAAGACTTGCATGGAAACAAATACCTTGCATTAAAAAAAAATACTAATTATGTTCAGTAATAAAGTGCCAGAATGAGATCACAGTGTATAACTGCAGAAACGTACTGCATTCACCTGCTCCTCAGAAACTCGTACTTACCAGTTATGTGCAGTCAGTGGTATACGACATGACAGCGTTCAATGCTCTTAGGCGGAAAGAGCAACAAACATGGATGCCAGAAGTTTGTTTTCTCGTGGTTGCTGTTTTCTTACCAAAAGCAAGTTGATTGATTCATTCATTCATTGGTATTTTTATTTAAGTGTCATGCACCTTAAGGTGCCCAGCCCATATGGGCTTACAAGACACTATTATGATATTTACAATAGCCAAGATGGTCACACAACAAATCATAATATACCTTTGTACAGAATCAAGAAAAGAAAAGGCATTTCAATTAAACATTCACTTTCCAAGAGATACAATTATACTGGGTACAATGTTCCCTGTATTAGTCGCCAGGGATTTTCTATAAATCTGGCTAAAATAAAAATGTCCTTATCAAAGAGCCAACTCAACATATGACCTTCAGACAACCAAAACAGATCAGGATTCTTCAACTGGATTTTTTCAAATAAAGGATTCCTCAAATCCTTGTACATGTGACACTGAAACACAAAGTGAAATTCATCCTCCAAAACACCAAGATCACAGAAAACACACAAACACAACTCGTCAGGAATACATTGATATCTACCTACCTCAGTTGGTAAAAAAAAAAAAACTAAATAGTGTAAAATCAAGTATAACCCTCAAGTCCAAGTCGAGTCATGAGTCCTGAAAATGAGTGCAGGCCTCGGGCTCAAGTCCGCCTCAACATTAGCTAGCGAGGCAACATGCCAGCTCGGCCTCAGTCAGAATCCACTTGTCATTATGTATGACTATAGAGACACTGCGGAGCGCGTCATCATTCAGAAACCACGCCCAAAACGGGGGAAAACACAAACTCCCGTCCAATCCTGGCGTTCCCCTATGTCGCGTGCATAAAAAGATACATACAGATATACAGAAGATGAACACTCCAACTTACTTCATTGACAGCAACATCCACATTTTTCTTCTCGCCAATTCTCAATGGCTTCCTTGTTTTCCTCGTGAATACAAAAAAAACTTGAACTGGCGATTTTTTTACATTTGTTGTCTGCGCAGCCCACCACACAACAGCTTTTAGCTATGTTTAATTCGAGGAAAATTACGCTGGTGTGTGGAAAT
>NC_139626.1:45310190-45335190 GCF_964638095.1 Poromitra crassiceps | reverse complement strand
CGCCCTCAGCCGGCTGGAGTCGAGATGAGACGGGCCAGTTTACACCGCTGCAACTTTCCCAGACTTTGTCTCGTTGCGAATCTTTGGTGTAAAAACTGCTTAGTTTGCAGCAGCATAAAAAAAGACCTGTACAAAAGGTAGACTACCGGACGAGCTGAGAAGAAAGGTCGCCAGAGGAATACCAGTGACCCAGCTGTCCAGTGGCTCTTCCTCCCACACATTTTACCCCCTCTGTTCTCGAGCCAGGTGAGCCAGGGGTCTCTCTCTCTCTCTCTCTCTCTCTCTCTCTTAATCTTAACATGCTGGATCTATACATCCTCCGCTTTTCAAGGGAGTATCCGTGCTAAATCACAATTTGCAAGTTGTATGGCTTTGATCGTGGACAGTGCCGCGGTTGATTTGGCAATGTGAAAAAGTGTCTCTGAGATACCAACAGGAAAGCAAAGAGTTGTTGTGATGTTAGGAGTTCTGCACCTGCTCGGCTGCTCCTTCATCGGCAACGAATGGGACAGCAACTGGTGACAGGGAGAACCTTGGATGTAAACACAAGAGTTAACAAAGGCAGTTTGCATTGTGCTGTCAGTGAAGTATAGCTCCAGGACACAAAACATGGCTCCTTTTGAAGGTGTGCTTGTATTGTCACTCGGTAGAGTGACGGTACAGGTTGGGCTAAAATGTATTTTATGTTGATCTCCACTCATTCATTTCTTTACTTTGTTCTGAAAGCATAACCCTGTCTCTACCTCTGACCACCAATCATGGAAACAAACTGATATTCCTGTCACATCCACTGGGCAGTTGTTGACATCTGGGCAATAAATACATATACAAATCCTTTCCAAAAAAATTGAATATCATGCAAAAGTTAGTTTATTTCCATAATTCCTTTCAAAAAGTGAAACTTTCATAGATTAGAGATTCATTACAGACAAAGTGAAATATTTCTAGCCTTTATTTGTTTAATTTTTCATAATTTTGGCCTACAGCTCCAGAAAACCCCCAAAACAGTATTTCAAGAAATTAGAATAGTGTGAAGAAAATTCTCAGTTATGACTGACTCCAGCCTCAGTCCACTCCCTCTGAATCTCTGCCAAATTTTTGAATAGTTTTTGCTTGACAATTCGCTGAAGCCCACGTCGGTCATCCATGGTATTTCCATGATATTCTAATTTTTGGGAAAGGATCTGTATATACTGTATACGTTTTGATGTTTTCATTTTCGTCATGAATAAGACCCGTTTGCATGGCAATTAAATTAATTAAAAAAAATCTCTAGATCTAGTAACTAATGGTGAAACACCACTTGTATGGCTATTAAAACAGTGTGGTTACACTATTGTAGCACAGTTGGTGCATCAGACCAACTCAAAAGCAATGTAAAGTAATTGGTAGATATTTCAGTCATGGTGACACACAGCATCTTGCACAATTTCCCAGTAGGCGGCACAGAATTCAACAATAGATTCAATTCATTGGAGGGAAAGTTCTAAATTCCAGGCCAACACAGCGTTGTTCATTCATACGCCGTGTCTCAAAACCACAGACAGTCGGTCCCTTTTATTGAATTTTCACTGAGTTACTCATTTTAGAGAAAGATAAAACTTTTAAATATATCATGACGGTGTTATTTGAAGAAATGAAGAAAGAACTGAGCAGCTCAAATGCTCTCATATATGAGAGGTGTCCAGACTGCCAAGGAGCAGCAGCCAGATTCAACTCCACAGGCAGTGAGAAGCAGCGCCGCAGCTGGATTCCTGCTGTACCCAGGGCTCAGAGAGCTCCTTGTATTTTGGTGTGGAATGACTGTGTGTGTAAGGCTGCTTTCTCACTGGCGCCCCGGCACCGTTCCCGAGCACACTTGTCCCCAAATTGACCCCAGTTTCTGAATGTTTGACGAGTGTGAACGTTGCGTTCCGTTCCGTTCCGCGCCCCCCCCCCCCCCCCCCTCCTGAGCAGATTTATTTTAATGTTTCATTTATTGTCATGAGTTACATTTTTCCCATTTCCCCCTGTCTCAAGTACCCCCTGTAGTACCCCCTGTAGTACCTCCACGTACCCCTAGGCTTCTGTATGTGACGTGTGTCCGTTTGTAGCATGAGAGGATAGACCAAACAGGAGTAGCCTATACCAGCAGTGGTTTTCAAAGTGGGGGCCACCAGGGGGCACTAGGGGGTCCTCAGCAAATTCATGGTAATGCTTAAAAAACATCTTTATGGGGGAAGGAAATGATTCGTTATATTTGTAAATACTACAGTATAATAAATAAAGAATATATTATATTTTATAATTATATTTAGTCTAGTAACAAATAATTGAATCCTTGCCTTCCACATAAAAATCACATTTGCCATGCCCATCTGTCTAATTGCCTGCCAGTCTTGATCACATTCATTGTCATTTCCCCCTGGTGTGAGTAATACAGTAGTCTGACTCTGGAACAATGTCTATAATGGAAAACAGAAAAGAACAGATTTGAGATACAAATGAAGTTATTAAATTAAAAAAGTAATGAAATATATTCTGATTTTTATTTTTATTTTACCTTTATTTACACAGTGGAAGTCTCACTGAGAGCAATGCTCTCTTTTTCAGGAGTGCCCTGTTCACCTTCACACACACATTCACACCTGGAAGCTGACCAGTACAACCACAGTCTGATCTGCTGGCCACTGAGCAGCTCCACTGGAGCAGTTGGGGTTAAGGGCCTTGCTCAAGGGCACCTCAGTGTATATGGTAATGAGGGAGGGGCAAACACTGCCTTTTCACTTTCCCCACCCAGATTTATCCTGCCAGTCCCGGGGGTTGAACCGACGACCTTCCAGTCACAAGCTCGCTTCTCTAACTGTTGGGCCACCACTGCCCCTGTTGTATGGATGTGATTCGATTTTTGACATTTGACATTTTTGTCAATGGGTGTTTAAAGATCATCTTGCAACACAGCCAAAGGCTAATGTTATTTGGGGGGTCTCGGCATGGAAAAGTTGGGTGTGGTTTTTCAGAGGTGCAGCCACTTCTATAAGTGACATGTGTGTCCATTTTTTTCTAGCCGAGATCAGGGCAGTCCACCGAGAGGCGATTCAGCCGAGGCCCCGCCCCTCCCCCCGCCTCTACAAGGAAGCACAGTGGAGACGGAAGCGGTGAAACCATGGGTGAAACACGCATGTACACACCGTGCCAGAGAGAGGGGAGAGGGGGAGATGTATAGGGTTTGACTTGTGGAAACCTGCAACACTTACTTCAACACCTGGGTGTGATTTTTATTTTGTGTGTAGCCGTAACAGTATGTGTGTGTGTGTTCAGGAGTTTACTCCGTTTTCTTGTTGGGAGAGCAGGTACGTATAACACGCATAACAACACAACAAACTTGTACAAAACGTATTCACTCCCCCTCCACACCACACCCCCAATAACTTTTCCACCCTCAACTTTCCATCTTCCATGGTCAAATCCTAAGGCCTTTATTGTATTGTCTACTCTACACCAGCGGTTCCCAACCTTCTCCGATGTCCACGGCCCACATCTGACCGTTAACAGTACGGGGGCCAAATAATGCCTTCTCAGAGCACTTTTTTCATTGTAACGATAAAAGGAGCTGTCCATCAGCACCACAAAGGAATTTGAATGTGAAAGTGAGGGGCTGTCTGCAATAGGCTAATCAACAAATAACAATGGAGAAATGCATTCTCATACATAATAATCCACCGCCCGTCCACAAAGATCGCATTGTTTTGCAAGTGATTTGGCGACCCACTTGCAATATTCCTTCACAGCCCGAAGAAGGGGAATGGCTGGTCTGCTACACACAATATTAGGACCACCGTGGCTCATTCCATGACTGACCAGATGAAAGTGATCTCGTTCATGAAGGGTAAAGAAAGGTTTTAGATGGATTTTTAAACCTTGAGATAAGCGAGTAACGGAGATATAGGAAGGTGGTGTGTGTGTGTGTGTGTGTGTGTGTGTGTGTGTGTGTGTGTGTGTGTGTGTGTGTGTGTGTGTGTGTGTGTGTGTGTGTGTGTGTGTGTGTGTGAGGACATCCTTGAATGCAAAGTCACATTCACAGCAAATGGAAGGAAGACACACACTTTGCCCTCGTGATAATGTAGCAGCTTTGAATGATGGCTTACATGAGGTCAGTGACTTGTTTTAATAGATTGTTATCTAAAGGATACATGGCCTCTCGCCGTACTCTATCTGCTTTGCAAACCACTGTCACATTTCCTTTGACCAATCATTTCTCACAATTAAGCGCTATAATAGATGCCAAGGTGTGTGTGCAGTATCTTTTCACTGTTTAAGAGTAGCGGCTGGCATTGTTGTTTCTACAATATCCCCCCCATCCTTGAGAGCAGAAGAAGCAATAATGTTGAACCCAGATACCAATCACACTGTGGCATGAGCGTTTATACAGGCTTGGTTTACGCAGGCACGGTAAAAGTGATTTTTTTTTTTTTACCAGATCTGGGGTAGAATGATTCATTCAAAAATCTTAGAAGCATGCGGTGGTAGAAATCATGTCGGTGCCGTTATTTATGAAGTCTTGGAATTACTACTCCATCTAACGACGTGATGTGCACACGCATCTGAAAGAATGTGAGGCAATAATGGAAGGACTGATACATAGGATACGGTCAGGTCAACGTTCCCAGGGCTCAATGTTCCCAGGGCTCAATGTTCCCAGGGCTCAATGTTCCCAGGGCTCAATGTTCAGAGGGCTCAATGTTCCCAGGGCTCAATGTTCCCAGAGCTCAATGTTCAGAGGGTTTATGGCACCTTAATGGGAACATGACAAAGGGTTCAATGTTCCCAGGGTTCAATGTTTCCAGGGTTCAAAACAGCACCAGCACCCCTGCTGCTGAAATATGGCTGCCGCTGCTGAATTACACTGTCATTTATTTATTTATTTAATTCTTTAGAAACGAACGTTATATTATTTGGTGCTACGGATGCTTGTATGAGTACAACTTTTATATATGACTTAGGAATTGTAGAAAAGGGCCCATAATGGCCCACCGTCAAGCCTGTTCTTGGGGCAGTCGATGCCCACCAGCTGGCGCGCCACGACGTAATGACGATGACATCATCAACAATGACACCGATGATGTCATAGCATAGAGCTCACCTGTGAGGTCATCGGCAATGTCAGACATAACATCGATGATGTCATAGCTCCCTAGAACGTTGTGACATCACCAATGACGTGATGTCATACACCGAAACGCGAGCATATAAGCCACAACTGGGATATTAACCTCATCCAGGCGACTCACTTCTAGGCTTGACTAACCTCATCCAAGAGATTCCAGCTTGATTCCAGAGATTCCCTCAACCCTAATAATGTCAACCACTAGCGCGACCAAACCCGGACCCGAACTGAATCCTGGCCATCTTCCAACCGGCCAGGCCCTGGTGCCTGATTGCCTTACACCCAGTCATCCCAGTGGTATTTCAACCGAGTCCCAGGACCGACAAGTCGGTCCCTACCTCCATCTCCGTGATTCTGACCGATCAGAGCGCGTGAGCCCTCATCCACGATCCAGCACACTTCACGAGGCAAGCCCAAACGCTTCGCCTCCAGCAAGCCAACAAGCTTCGCTACAATTTGGTCCTTCGAGCGGATCAGAGGACTTGCGACGCTCAGAGATGGAGCAGGAGTCAGGTGAGCTCGCCCCGGTCACGACATCTCGTCGACCAGAGGAGCAACCCTTCCCCCACCAGATCGATACTGGATACAGCCAAGTATCCAGCGTTCGGAGTAGTACTAAAGGGCGAGACCCCCTACACTCTGACCAGAAGATCCACCAGGGGCAGGAACTCATCCGCAGCCACCACCGACTCCCCGCTCAGGCAGCCCAGACAAGGGCCGAGTTCGAACATAAGATCGCGCGCAAAAGGGAGACCAACCGGGACATCACTGAATACTTCAAGGAGATGATCGTGGCGACTGAGAACCTTCGCCGCCAACACGCGGAGGAGGAGGAAACCCATGAGCAGTACGACCGGCTGACAAAGCTCGCCAGAGAGTCCCAGCGGGCCCATAAACGGGTCCAAGAAGAGGCTCAACGGGTCCAAGCAGGGGCACCTTGTCAACGGGTCAAAGCAGAGGTCCAAGCAAAGGCCCAACAGGCCGAAGAGGAAGGCCAGCAGATCCAGGCACAGGCCCTCCAAGCTAAAGAGCGGTTCACCCGCCGCCTGGAGAGAAGCCGACACCTGCGGGAAGCTGAGCTGGCCCACCTCGAGGCCCGGGTTCGTGCCTGGCTGCAAGTCGAGCAGGAGCACGTAGCGGCCCGGCCTCGCGCCCGTCCACTTGCCGGGGACCCGGCAGTTCCACCTGTGCCTCTCGCCCCCCAAGACCAGAGACAGGCGTGCGTACCGGCCTCAGGGCTAGCAACCCGGAGGGCGCCACCCACTTCACCTGTGCCTCTCACCTCACCCCAGGGTCAGGTCAGCACGGCGGCTCCAGAGCCAGCGCCCCAGGCTAGGGAACCCCCGGTTCCACTGCCCAGACAAAGGCAATGGCCATTACAGATGCCACCAACACCCGCACCCAGGACACGTCCGCTGACAAAGGTCGCCGACCCTGGGCATACCATAGAGTGTAACGGGGCGGCCAAGCCCGCCACTGAGATGCACCAGACTCAGGGAGGCATGGCGAACGTTGAGACCAACAGCACAGGGCACAGTCAGCTGGACGGCATCAACCACACCACTCCAGCCAAGGTCTCCAGGGAGGCCAACAAGTCTGAGCAAGTGGAGCAAGTGGACATGCCTTTGCGGACGCCGAGGCAGGAGCCCCAGATGCTTCATGGGGCGGCCGTCTCCCTCATCGTCTCGCCGGCAATTTGCCCAGAGCAGACCTATTGCACCAAGAGAGCCTTTACGGAACCGAACCTTGGTCTAGGCGAGCAACCTTACCCCATCACCGCCCTGCAGCAGGAATCCCGCCGGAGGAATTTGCCCCTCCATCAGTTCGGGAGGATCCATCTTATCCTGCTCATACAGCACCGATGGAAATGGGAGCCAGGCTGGGATGATCCAGTCCTACCTGAGACGCTGCTGCAGGCCTGGGAAGAGTGGGAGGACGACCCACCGCAATCACAGGTAGCTGTTGTGGTCGACACTGCGTGGGGAAGGCCTCTTCCCGCACTCACCACCAGCAGGCGGGGTTGCGGATCCCCCTTCCCTCTTCTCAACCCAGACAGCTGGCCAAAGACACCCCGACTCCACACGACTGCGGATAAGAGCGAGGAGTTGAAGCCGAGTTACGGTGGCCTCAGGTCGGCTCCCCCCATGCCGGAGGAGCGTACGACCTTCGGTGCCCTCAGTGAGGACGCCACACCGGCGCTCCACGGGGCGGCCAACGAGACACTAGGGGCAGAGGCCTCCCTCCAACGAGGGCAGACAAACTGCTTCCTCACCGACCCTATCCCGCTGAGGTTCCTCGACTGGAAACTCAAGCCACCAGAACCAGAGGCTCCTCACTACCGCAGTAGCTGGGTAGGATGGGTAGGATGGATAGACCCCTGGCTCCTGAGCGGCTCCCGCGCTGACCTCACGCCGCTGAGTTTCGTCAACTGGAAGCTCCAGCCCCCAGAGGCCATTACAGCCCGCTACTGCAGTAGGATCCCACACACATCCTGGCCAACGAGGACAGTCACCAAATCTTGGCTCTTGTGATGTACGGGACTGGACAACGGCGTGCGGCCGGTGGCCAGGCGGACCACAGCCCCCCTCACTCCCAGAATAATCAACCAAGCCCTGCCTATACCAGGTGGGACTAGAGGGCCATTCCGGCCATTTCTGGAAGAATACAGATTCCCCACAGGAATCTGGGAGCGGCTGTAGAAAAGGGCCCATAATGGCCCACCGTCAAGCCTGTTCTTGGGGCAGTCGATGCCCACCAGCTGGCGCGCCACGACGTAATGACGATGACATCATCAACAATGACACCGATGATCTCATAGCATAGAGCTCACCTGTGAGGTCATCGGCAATGTCAGACATAACATCGATGATGTCATAGCTCCCTAGAACGTTGTGACATCACCAATGACGTGATGTCATACACCGAAACGCGAGCATATAAGCCACAACTGGGATATTAACCTCATCCAGGCGACTCACTTCTAGGCTTGACTAACCTCATCCAAGAGATTCCAGCTTGATTCCAGAGATTCCCTCAACCCTAATAATGTCAACCACTAGCGCGACCAAACCCGGACCCGAACTGAATCCTGGCCATCTTCCAACCGGCCAGGCCCTGGTGCCTGATTGCCTTACACCCAGTCATCCCAGTGGTATTTCAACCGAGTCCCAGGACCGACAAGTCGGTCCCTACCTCCATCTCCGTGATTCTGACCGATCAGAGCGCGTGAGCCCTCATCCACGATCCAGCACACTTCACGAGGCAAGCCCAAACGCTTCGCCTCCAGCAAGCCAACAAGCTTCGCTACAGGAATATAAATATTCCTATAATATTCTGACAGTAATCCTATAATATTCCTATAGTATTCCTATATTTATCTAGTATTCCTATGATAGTCCTATAATACTCCTACAAGCATCCGTAGCGCCAAATAATATAACATTTGTTTCTAAAGATTAAAAAAAACTAATTCAACAGTGGCCATATTTCAGCAGTGGGGGTGCGCCAGTGCTGAATGCATATAGAGGAAACACACTGGTATTAAACCCTGGGGACATTGAACCCTGGGAACATTGAACCCAGAGATCATTGAATCCTGGGAACATTTAACCCTGGAAATATTGAACCCTGGGAACATTGAACCCAGAGAACATTGAACCCTGGGAACACGAGCTATTAAAATAACCGACGCAGAGCCTGAGCGTGGAGCTGCAGCCGAGGCTGGCCTGACAGTGGAGGTCGGCAGCCAGGCACTATTGAAGCAAGCCGGTCTCACCCCATTGCGTACAAATACCACGCTTTTCCACTTTTGAAATATGTGCATTCAATTACAGAGTCTCCATTCAAAGTCTCCATAGACGGATTATGACTTCACGGGCCCCTGGGCCTGCCCCCCTCACGGGCCCCCCCCTCACAGCGCAAAAAAAAAAAAAAAAAAAAAAAAAAAAAAAAAAAAATTTGCCCCGATTTTTTTTATCCAGAATGCAACTCGGGCAAGTTATCAAATATCTGCACTGATTGCAAAGGATGGACACGCTTTTTCATGTGGTGACTTTGTGAAACAGTGTCTGAATGTGGCTGCGGATATATACTGTGTTCACTCCTGAGATTGCATCCCTGCAAATTGTCATGGCAAATTGTTTACAAAAGATGGACAATAAAGCTGCTTTTCAAAGTACCTTGAGGATTTTTCAAGTTGTGAATTAAGTCAAATTTCTCTCTTGATTACAAAGGTGGAAAATACAACTGTTTTTAACTGGGTGTTTACCGATTAAATGTTTAAGCTCCCCACAAATGCAGATGTTTTTTTTTAAATATATATAACCAATTGCAAATTATTACAATTACCAAACAGATAAAAAGTAGATTATTATATTGAAATGTTATTTTAGATTTAGAATGTTAATTTTCTATAAAACACAATACATTTTAATGTAATTCCACAACGTTTATTTTTGGCCCTCGGCCCTCCACCCAGATTGAGTTTTGGCCCTTCATGGGAAAGAATTTGGGCACCCCTGAGCTAGAGTCTCTTCGCAGGCCGCCTGCGAAGTGAGCTCAGGGGCCCATAAGCTAGAGTCTCAGCTGCGAAGTGAGCTCAGGGGGCCCATAAGCTAGAGTCTCAGCTGCGAAGTGAGCTCAGGGGGCCCATAAGCTAGAGTCTCAGCTGCGAAGTGAGCTCAGGGGCCCCATCAGTTAGAGTCTCTTCGCAGGCCTCCTGTGGTGGCCTGCGAAGAGACTCTAGCTCATGGGCCCCCTGAGCTCTCGGGCCCCTGGGCCTGGGCCCGGTAGGCCCGTTCAGTAATACAGCCCTGAAAGTCTCCAACTAAAAAGGATAAGTTCACTCAAAAATGAAAATTCAGTCATTATCTAACTCCTATCTACTCTCACCCCTATGCCAGTGGAAGGTTGGGAGGTGGGAGTTTTTTACGCCACAAAACATTCAGTTTTCCAGGGATACAGTTACAGCTCTCTCGTGATGTAAGATGAAAGTCGAATACACTATAACTGCCTACCTCACCCCTGCTCCTTAGCTCGGCAGCAGCCTATTCAAATATGAGACTGTGGTTATGTTAATGACCACCTGAGGACGCAGCCAGCATACCCACACTATTTGCACATTTGGTGTATTTTCACTGCACGTTATTTGAAAGTGGAAAGATGTGTTATTTGTATGCAGATGAAAGATATTGGGCTTATTGAAGATTCCTGAGGTACTTACATATCCTGGGGCAATTGCTTTTACAGAGTGAAGTGTGCAGGCTTGTTTAGTTGTAGTATTTTTCTTTTATGTTTAATTCTCCCGTTTTTCTGGTTGCAAGATGATGCCATCGCTGTATTCTGTCCTCAGATATTGTCAGTCTAATATGTATTACGAGATGGGGGAATTAAGTGAGGGAACTGTTGTGCCATCTGCAACAAGCTCCTCTTCCCCCAGCAACTGCAGACTATTCCAGTTGTACGTTAATGTGCTCAAGCAAATCAGCGCGATCAAACCTATTCCAGAGCTTTAAGCTGCTGCCGTACAAACAGGCCTGCTCTTCGGCAACACTTTTCACAGCTCCGCATGCGAGTCCACTCTGCTAAAAAGGCTTATAATGACCTTCCCAAAACATTCAAAAGTGCTCCTCAAAGACTTCTCCAAGCTGCATGGGTGAGAGGAATTGCCGCCATAAAGGTGGTTGAAAATCGGCCACTGCATGAAAGCGGAAAAGCAGGCTGTATGGTAGGCCTATTCACTGCAAGCAGACAGTCTTTTAGGCAGTGTTATAGGATTTAAGAGTTACCGTAGATTCAAAGAATACACACTGTGGTGGGAACCCAGAAAGCCGTGACTGCATCTTTCACAAGGTGATGAAAGGGTTTATTTTTTTGCGGCGAGCATATATGATCTTTGGTGTGGTGGCTTTTTGCTATTTATGGATTTAGAAGTTTTCTTCTCAAGTACAATATTTTACTGAAAATAATCCTCTTACATGTGAGTCCAAACAACTTCTGTTATATTGTAGATGGATAATTGTGTTTAGTGCATTTATGCTGTTTGAGTTTAGATTTTTTTTTTTTTTTACTTCAACTTAATTTAATTTAGCAAAGAACAACAACAAATAATGCATCAACATTTGAGAACATACTACAAGACAGGGCATAAGACAGACAGGACACTGGTGAGGTGAGCAACAAACTAACTGATAGAACAGATGATAGAAGAATGGCAAAAATAATAGATAAATAACCCATATTGGTCATAAACAAATAAAAGAGAAAAAAGGGAGAAGAGAGAGAAAAAGAATAGAGAAAAAATGAGAAGGGAGGGAGAGAAAGTGTAATGATGTACTAATCTGGCAGACTTGAAAAGGGGCGTCAGTGGGAATGGGGTGAGGTAATAGAGTCAGGGAGAGGCGGGGAAGGGGGTGATTAGGGTAATGCAGGGGGGTTGGGAGGAGAGAGTTGCCCAGGGTAATACGGCCGCCGCCAAGATGGGCCGACTCAAAGCCCCGCATGCAGGGATGGCCCCAGTGAGGCGAGCCTAGAGGCCGGGGAAGGTACTGTATGCATCAGAGGCCATTTATTTACTTAGGCTTATTTCTTGTCATTACTATTTATTTGTTTATTCATTTTGCTGTCATTCATTGTGGTCGGTGGAGAGGCAGCGTCGATCGGTGAATTTAAAGTTTTTAAGGAAGAGGACTTCTTTAAGAAGAATCATTAGATTTGAGCGCAAAAAAAATCGGGTTAAAATTGCCTACTGTAAATGAGAAAATTGCATGTAATCAATATGCAAAATTCAAGACAAAACAAGGCCAAGGTTAGCTGAATCTAAAAGGAAGAAGGAGAAAAATATTGTTGCAAGTGCAACAATCAGTGTAGCAAGTTGAGTGATATTAAAGAGCAGCAGCTAAACAGTGGGCAAGTTTTTCATTTGTCATTTCAATTGTAATGGAAATGACACATAAACATGTTATTGTGTCAAAGCACCACATTTGTTTACATCAATATCCTGAAAGCCAGCCAGCAAAATGTCAAATACCCTCAAAGAAGAAAATATCAACAAATCTCACAAAATGCATTCGTTTTGAGATGGAACTTTTTTTCTAAGTGGGTAGGTGTATTCACAAATCACATCCTTATTACTTAAATGAATGTCAGTCTCTCATTTTACCGTCTGTATCCACCTCAGCTGGCCTTCTCTCCACCCCCAAGTCCAACATCCACCGCTTCAGGGACAGAGCCTTCTCCAGGGCACCTCCCAGGCTCTGGAACTCCCTCCCTCGTCACATCAGAGACACAGAGTCCCTCACAGTCTTTCGATCCCGCCTCAAGACCCATCTCTTCTCCAACGCCTTCTCTTATAGTCCCCCTCCACCTATCCCTGTGTGTCTGTCACGTGGGTCCATTGTTTGTTGCACTATCGTCGTTTAGTGTAACGCGCCTTGGAGTCCTTGAAAAGCGCTATATAAGTCCCATGTATTGTTATTATTGCATTTTTGCACCCAGGGGTGCCCAATGTTTTACACTTCACATCCACTTTTAACATTTTCAAGAGCACAAGATCTACCTGGGCACACACTCACACACACACACACACACACACACACTAAATAAATCGTGCCCAGTTGTGGCGTGCAATTATGGAGTCATTCGCTGAAAGGTTGGCTGGCATGTTGTTGGCTATGTGTTTGCGTATCCTGCATGCGTTTGAGGCATCCGGCGTGCGCGCCCTATCCAAATCGCTATGCATATGCTCCAAAGACGGATGCATTCAGGTTCCCCTAGGCTGGATCTGTAGCAGGGAGGGGGGGGGGTGAAGTGTGTAGGTGGGGAAATTGCACAACAACTACATTTCGCCCTGCCTAGTCCTGTCTAGTAGTAGATGCAGTCAATAAAATTATATTTGGCAATAGGGATCTATAATAGTCCTGCAGTATTCCTATAATATTCCTATAGTGATCCTATAATATTTCTATAGTATTCCTATAATATTCACAAAGTACTCGTACAAGTGTCCGTAGCACCAACGTTAAAGAAATAAAAATGAATAGTACTAAAAAGAATGACGGTGTAATTCAGCACACACACACACACACACACACACACACACACACACACACACACACACACACACACACACACACACACACACACACACACACACACACACACACACACACACACACACACACACACACACACACAGACAGTGTCACAGTCTCACAGTCTGTTCTGTCCACGTCCTGAATTTTGCCTAGTCTGGTGAAGCAATTCTTCTTTGGTTGGCAGGTAATTCAATTGAATTAAAAAATTAGACAATCAATGTATGTTTGTGCACCAGGGATTTGAGGTAAATGACATGACTCTCTCGAGACACAACGTTGGGTTATAGTCTCGAAAGCAGTTATCAATAAACATACCATATTGATTTTTTTGGTTTTGAGAAATCATCGGTCGATACCGATCGATACCGGCTCTCAATCCCTATCCCACCATTTCTTCGGAATGCGGATGTATAAATGTATTCATGTCAAACTGAAGTTGTTGTATATTCACGTATGAACCCAAGTGACTGCTGTAACTTTCCCCTTATTATCTGCATCATTCATTACCGCACACGCCGGAAAGTTGCATGTAAGTATTGTGTTTGCATTCCTTTCCCCTGTCATTCTGGCTTATGCACGGATCTGTCAGTGTTCACATCAAAGCAATCCTGACGGGGCCTCATCGCCTATCCCCCACAACAACAGGAGATGTTGGCTTATTAAAAAAGAATATAACCTGTTTTATGAGGCAGAAAATGTCTGGAGAAGCATCTGTGAAACAAGTTGCGTATTAAATATGTAGGAGCTGCATTCAAAATTCCTTTTTTTGCACGGGATGGCAGAGCTATAAAGAGAATCCAGAGTGCGGGGCCCCCCGAGCTCATTCAAGTGCTGCTATACTCCCTCTCTATCTGACAGTCGACGCAGAGAACCAGCCTCCCCTCGCAGCCGAGTCACCCGTTATCCCCGATTCTTTGGGGATAATAATGCAGGCAAAAATCTGTCCCATCATCACTGCCAGAAAATGAGTGAGTCAGGATCGTCTCTCAGAAGATGAAGAGAACAAGACATTAAGAGTATAGGGCTTACTTTGTACGGGGGTTTTCCTGGAAGCATGTGAGTAGGCTAACGCGTTCATTAATGCCGTTTTTGTTCTGAAGCGCGGGCCTCTGGAGACGTAGCAGACTCCCCCGGCTAGAGAGATGAAGGAGGAGTGGGGGTGCAGTACCGCAGGAGAATGGACACAATGCTACTGGATAGATTAAAGAAGACTGATTTCAAAGGCTTCTCTGTTAATGTAATATTGCTTCATCCTTGAGAGATACGTTGAACTGAAATTTTATATTTATCTTTGTTACAGTTGATTTCCCCCCGACCCTAATGGGATTGTAGAATTTGTATTTGGGCTTTTATCATTATTTGCCTAGTGGAGATAGATCTGGGGTGGGGGGGGGGATGGTAATCTTCTGGTTTCTGTGTCGGTTCTTTAAGGCCTAATACCCATCACGCATCAGCTCTCTCCCTCACATCGCTGGACATAACCACTGGAACAGGTGCATGGTGGAGATAACCCAACCCCCCCCCCCCCCTCCTCCTCCCCCAAACAAAGACACATAACTGCTGGCCAGACTTGAAAACATTTGACACAAGCTACCGGTTGGATTGTGTTCCACTAGTTCAGGTGAAATCACTCCCCTGGCTCTCTGGCTCACAGCTCATACAGTAATCATTCAAACATGAACGGCACAAATAGACCCGATGCCTCTCGGTAGCTCAGAGGGAAGGCATTCAGCGAAATGTACACCGTGCAAATATACACATCTTGTTCCCTGATGAGTACAAACAATCGCACGCAAATGAAAAATGTAATCAAGCACGTTGTGTGATGATGACCATTTCTGTGTGCTCCAATTTCACTCCAAATTGGAAATTAAAGGAGCGCCACTGCCAGCGACTGCCTTCCTGTTTTCACAGGCTCAATAGAGAGCCCCAGGGATGACGTATTTTTGTAGTCGGAACGCGGAAGTCCCGGACTTCCTGGTTCTTCACTGTTTCTGCCTATGGGATTTTTGAACGGGTTTTTGCCGCGATGCTTCAAATAAGGTCTCTGGGCAACGCAAGCTTAATCAAACGCGAACCAGAGTTCAGTCGGATAATCTTCACACATGAGGACCACTTTCATGAGTTTTGAAGCGTAAATGCGAGCCCTAGAAGTAAAAAGCTCGTGCTAAGCTAATTCAGAACTACACACAGTGTCGCATAGGCTTCCCCGTCACGTCACCACTCAACCTGGACTGTTGTTGATGTGTGCGCTGCTGTGCACTGATTGCCCCGGGCTGAACCAGGTGAGGGAAAGAGAATTTCCGTGTTCGTCCTTTGAAGTGATGACGTTATTGACATATAATATCCCCGTCGACTCAACAGTGTAGTCTCATTTAGCCGTTTGCTAGCTAGCCGCCCTTTTAACGGCACGTAAAAGCTTAAAAACTCATAAAAGTGGTCCTCATGTGTAAAGATTATCCTACTGAACACTGGTTCGCATTTGATTAAGCTTGCGTTGCCCAGAGACCTTATTAGAAGCATCGCGCCAAAAACCCATTCAAAAACCCCTTAGGCGAAAACAGTGAAGAACCAGGAAGTGTTAGCATCAATGTTTTTCGGACTCGTTCCTGGGGCTCTCTATTCACCCTTCGCTAAGTCGCACCCTAGAACGGCCACTGTCCAATCCTACGTTAGCAACCGTTGCTAGGCAGAGCGGTTCGGGCAAGCTACTGCTAGTCAGAACAGAAGCACTAGTCTGTAACTACGGGAACAATGCCGGAGTTGTGCATACTGTATATGGGACTTGCAACTCCGTAGGACTGAAGTGGTAATAAGTTCAGAAAATATGTGCTTTATTACTTTATAACGTAATCTGTTTTAACGGGTGCAAGCTAACAGCATGTGCATAGCAATGTCCAATGCAGTAAAACAGTCGGTTAGCTTGCAAGCGCTAGTCTTTCACAGTCGGCATAACTTCACCGATAACGTTAGCTGGAATAACGCAATAGATATTTTCAGAACTTACCAGCTTGTCCAATGCCTGTGTATGCCAGGAAATGTGTTTAACGTTACAACTCCCATCAGCTAACGTTACACTGTTGGCCATTGGAGTCACTCCAGAGTCACACAAACAGACACTGGAGGTTTTATTTTCGTGTAAAGCATGAGGAGAGTTTTTATATGATATCTCAGTGAAGTGCTTTGACTGTGGGGATATTGTTCACATAGCAATTCCACATGCACTTTTATTTTAAAAGTAGCCACACAGTGAGAAAAAAGGAGAAAAAATAAATCATGTATTGGGGAAGATTCACAGCCCTAATGTCAAGTGGTTGTGGGACAACGAGAAAGTGTTGTGAGGTTCGTTACTGCAGGCTGGAAACGATGTGTGTGCGTTTGCGATGTTGAAACTGGACTGGTAGATCTCGGGAGGCTGGCTACTTGAAAAGTAGATCTTGGGTCAAAAAAGGTTGGGCACCCCTGCTCTACAACATCCGCAAAATCCGTCCCTTTCTCACAAGGAAAGCGACTCAACTCCTGGTCCAGTCACTTATCATCTGGACTACTGCAACGTGCTCCTGGCCGGCCTACCTGCCGCTGACATCCGACCGCTTCAGCTCATTCAGAACGCTGCAGCCCGTCTGGTATTCAACCAACCCAAATTCTCTCATGTCACTCCCCTCTTCCGGGACCTTCACTGGCTTCCCATCTCGGCACGCATCAAATTCAAGACACTGGTACTGGCATACAGGCCAGTACACCAGACAGCTCCTCTGTACCTGCAAACTATGGTCAGGTTCCAAACCGCTCCCTTCGCTCCTCCACCAGTGCAGGTCGCCTCGCCCCTCCTTCGCTACGGGGGCTCAAAAGTCGCTCATCCCGATCGCGACTCTTCTCGTCCCTGGCACCTCAATGGTGGAACGAGCTCCCTCCTATGGTCAGGACAGCCGCTTCACTGCCAATCTTTCGGTGAGAACTTAAAACACACCTTTTCAGGCTCCATCTGGGCCCTTTTTGAACTAACATTTCTCTCTCTCTAAAAAAAATATATATATACTAACTAAACTTTACCACTATTTCCTTCAGAAGTTGTAGTTGTCATAGACTGTGCTGCATAGTTGATTGCTCTATTGTTGACAAAAATGTGTTATTGTAAGTCGCTTTGGATAAAAGCGTCTGCCAAATGACGTAATGTAATGTAATGTGTGCAGGTGCAAAGCCACTCTTTGTGCAGTGTAGATTTTGCAGTGTTGTGACAGTCCCACCTGGCAAAAACATCATAAGGACTGAGAACCGGATGCCAAAGGACATTTATCTTTTCTGCCACGCTGAGCTACAGCAACCCCTTAAATATGGCGTTGATGATGAATTTGTTCCAAGTGTGCAGCGCGCTCTGTCTCCACTGCTCTCTGTCTCCACCCCTCTCTGTCTCCACTGCTCTCTGTCTCCACTGCTCTCTGTCTCCACCCCTCTCTGTCTCCACTGCTCTCTGTCTCCACCGTTCTGTCTCCACTGCTCTCTGTCTCCACCGCTCTCTGTCTCCACCGCTCTCTGTCTCCACTGCTCTCTGTCTCCACTGCTCTCTGTCTCCACTGCTCTCTGTCTCCACTGCTCTCTGTCTCCACTGCTCTCTGTCTCCACTGCTCTCTGTCTCCACTGCTCTCTGTCTCCACCGCTCTCTGTCTCCACTGCTCTCTGTCTCCACCGCTCTCTGTCTCCACCGCTCTCTGTCTCCACCGCTCTCTGTCTCCACTGCTCTCTGTCTCCACCGCTCTCTGTCTCCACCGCTCTCTGTCTCCACTGCTCTCTGTCTCCACCGCTCTCTGTCTCCACCGCTCTCTGTCTCCACCGCTCTCTGTCTCCACCGCTCTCTGTCTCCACCGCTCTCTCTCTGTCTCCACCGCTCTCTCTCTGTCTCCACCGCTCTCTGTCTCCACCGCTCTCTGTCTCCACCGCTCTCTCTCTGTCTCCACCGCTCTCTCTCTGTCTCCACCGCTCTCTGTCTCCACCGCTCTCTGTCTCCACCGCTCTCTCTCTGTCTCCACTGCTCTCTGTCTCCACTGCTCTCTGTCTCCACTGCTCTCTCTCTGTCTCCACCGCTCTCTGTCTCCACTGCTCTCTGTCTCCACTGCTCTCTGTCTCCACTGCTCTCTGTCTCCACTGCTCTCTGTCTCCACTGCTCTCTCTCTGTCTCCACCGCTCTCTGTCTCCACTGCTCTCTGTCTCCACTGCTCTCTGTCTCCACTGCTCTCTGTCTCCACTGCTCTCTGTCTCCACTGCTCTCTCTCTGTCTCCACCGCTCTCTGTCTCCACTGCTCTCTGTCTCCACTGCTCTCTGTCTCCACTGCTCTCTGTCTCCACCGCTCTCTGTCTCCACTGCTCTCTGTCTCCACCGCTCTCTGTCTCCACCGCTCTCTGTCTCCACTGCTCTCTGTCTCCACTGCTCTCTGTCTCCACCGCTCTCTGTCTCCACTGCTCTCTGTCTCCACCGCTCTCTGTCTCCACTGCTCTCTGTCTCCACTGCTCTCTGTCTCCACTGCTCTCTGTCTCCACTGCTCTCTCTCTCCACTGCTCTCTGTCTCCACTGCTCTCTGTCTCCACTGATATCTGTCTCTGGAGCAAAACTGTTGAAGCAGTAGCAAACTAAATCCTTCACAGACCATTTCTGTGCTAAAATTAACAGAATCAGTCATGCAAATTGAGGTCTCTGTTTCCTTTATACTTCACTGCGTTTGAAGGCAGGTACAGTGTGTGTGCGTGTGTGTGCGTGTGTGTGTGTGTGTGTGTGTGTGTGTGTGTGTGTGTGCGTGTGCGTGTCTGTGTCTGTGTGTGTATTAAGAGCGTCAGGTCTTCACATTCACAGATTAAGTGAATGTGTGAGCCTGTGGGTTTTAAGCATTGCCTTTGGTCTGCCGCAGCAGGCTGTCTGCGGCCATTGAGGCCTGAGTGATACGTCTCAGCGCCTGTCGGCAAGATGAAAAGCTCCATTTTTAAATGGTTAGTGCCGAGGCGCTGGACCGGCCGCCTCATATCCCTCCTCCTGTCAGAAACACTTGGCTAGACACGCGCGTGAGAGCCGCCGTCCGGAGCCCGTTATCACATGACTAAAGTGAGAAAAGACCGTTCCGTCAATAGCCGTCAAATACTTCAGAGCTTGTATTGTGTACGTTTTGCTTTGAGCTCCACGCTGTGGCAAACGGCGATAAAAAGATGCATTGAGAGTCCTTTTAAATGGCGACGGAATCCTGTTAGAGATGGGCACACTGCTGTGTAACCCATGCAGGCACATTGGCATTTCCTTTTCCAGCTGTGGAATTAATATGAGCAGAGGCAGAATTGCAATTTATATGCACGGCCATGGAGGGGGACGCACCTGGTGCCGGCTTATGAAGAAAATGCTTCAATTTAGATGCCATACTTTTTAATTGTGGTCTTCTTTTAGCGTTCCATTAAGTCATTTGCAAACTGAAAAAGCCGCACTCCCATCAAGTGGCTGTTGTTGAAATGAAGAGCTATTTCTTTCCCATCTGGGACCTGGAGTGTGTGTGTGTGTGTGTGTGTGTGTGTGTGTGTGTGTGTGTGTGTGTGTGTGTGTGTGGGTGGGTGTGGGTGTGTGTGTGGGTGTGTGTGTGGGTGTGGGGGGGGGGGGCCGGCTCCTGTCTCTCTCTTTCCCGCTCTTTGAGCAGATTTTACTGGCTCTCTCCAACACGCGGTTATAATTGCATTTGGTATAGATTAGGAAATTGTGGTCGAACATCAGTCATAACCGGTTTGGACAAAAAATCATTATGGAAATATTGACAGCAAAAAAAAAAAAAAACTAGTTTGTTAGCGTATCTGTATGCTATTGAATAAATGGGGAAATTGGCTTCATATCTAGCACTCCACTGCTTCCGCATCAGGCGTTTAAAATGCAAAAGGCCCAGGCTGCCAGTTCATTTGCCCTTATGTGTAAATCACTAGCTACTTATATTACAATTTATATATACTCTAAGATTAATAAGAAGAGGCACTATCATTAGGCTATTCATCAGCGGAACTTATTTTGTCTTGAGTGGAAGTTGCGGGCTGTGCGATGTGGGTGCGCCTGCCTGCAGTGGCCTTGTCCAGAGCAGACTTTGTACGATGATGCGTCACCGTGGGCAGCTCATCATCACTCTGTCTCCTGCTCCTCTGCACAGCGCCCACTGGTGAGAAACCCTCCTGTGGTCAGACACCTCTTCACTCGAGAGGCTGTAACAATCCAAGGCTTATATAGCTGCTTCTTGGTTATGGCCAGATAATCTATCTCACCCAAGACCACTACCTAAATAATGTGGCAAATGTTACCAAATTAACACATTTGACAACATGACAGCATTTTAGCCGTGGTGTTTTCAGTAGAATTTGTTACAGAAACAATGATGAAGAAAGTGCAAGACTATTTGCAGGCCTTGCAAAGAGAAGGATCTTGTTCATGATCCAAAGCTGCCTTATACTGATTAAAAAATTAAAAATCAAAATCCCTGTCTTAGTTCCATAACTTTGTGCAGGTGCAGATCAAGCACAGTGCCCTTAGATGGAAAAGATTGTCCATTGTGTAGTTTTGTGGCTCAGCGTAGAGACACTGCGGAGCGCGTCGTCATTCAGAAACCCCGGCCAAAACGGGAGGAAACAATCCCCCCCCCCAACTCCTGGCGTTCTCCTATGTCACCTGTTCAGATTCAGATTCAGATTCATTTATTAAGGACTGCACAACAAGTCGGCAGAATTTGCTTTCGGTACAGCAATTGTTAAGCACATGAATATGTGTCAGCATGAGACATTACAGTACATAGACAGACATATGACAACATAAATACAGAACATTCAACATATACATTGCTGGAGAGGTATGCAGTGAGGTTTCAGAGGTGAGTGGAGTTCAGAAACCTGATGGCAGTGGGAAAAAAACCTGTTTTTGAATCGTGTTGTTTTGGTGGAGAGTGATCTGAAGCGCCGTCCAGAGGGCAACAGTTGGAACAGGTGATTGGCTGGGTGAGATGAGTCAGAAACTATTTTTTGTGCTCGTGTGATTGTCCGTTTGTGGTAGAGAGTGTCCAGTGATGGGAGTGGGGTACCTATAATTTTTGAAGCTTTTTTTATTATTCGTTGGAGTTTGTTGCGTGAGTTACTGTCCAGGTTGCCGTACCAGATGGTTATGGATGAGGTGAGGATGCTTTCTAGTATGGCTGTATAGAACTGGAGGAGCAGATTGGATTTTACTTTGAATTTTTTGAGCTGCCGGAGGTGAAAAAGTCTTTGATTGGCCTTTTTGATTATGTGACCGGTGTTATTGTCCCATTTGAGTGTGTTGCTGATGTGGGTGCCCAGGAATTTGTATGTGTCTGTGGTGGTTATGGGTTGTCCGGAGATGTGGAGGGGTGTCTTGGGGGGTGGATTCCGTCGGAAGTCTGTGATGAGTTCTTTGGTTTTGGAGGTGTTGAGTTGTAGGTTGTTGTCCTGGCACCAAGTGACCGCTTGGGCCACTTGGTTCCGGTAATGATCTTCATTATTGTTGGTGATGAGTCCAGTTATGGTGGTGTCGTCTGCATATTTGAAAAATGAAACTGAGCTGTGGTGGGATGTAAGGAGGTTGGTGTAGATGGAGAAGAGCCAGGGGGAAAAGACACAGCCCTGGGGGGCACCAGTACTGAGGGTCAGAGGGGAGGACAGGAGGTTGCCTATCCTGACCCTCTGACGCCTCCGCCACAGGAAGCTTCTGATCAGATAGCAGAGGGAGGGGGGAATGTTCATGTCTGTCATTTTTTGGAAAAGTTTGACCGGGTCTATTGTGTTGAAAGCGGAACTGAAATCTATGAAAAGGGTGCGGATGTAGGTGTTGGGTGAGTCCAGGTGTTGTAGTGAACTGTGCAGGGCTAAGTTGACAGCATCTTCAACTGATCTGTTGGGGCGGTATGCAAATTGATGTGTCCAGCAGGGGGGAGGTGAGTTGTTTCAGGTGGGAGAGGGTGATGCGTTCGAATGATTTTATGACAACAGAGGTGAGTGTGATGGGGCGGTAGTCGTTGAGGCAGGTGATTTTATTGGATTTGGGTACTGGGATGATGATAGAAACCTTGGCACAGTCCGGAACAGTACACAGTAGTGTTGCACACAAAGATCATATACTGTATATGGAAGATGAACACTCCAACTTACTTCCTTGACAGCTAGATCCACATTTTTCTCAATGGCTTCCTTGTTTTGCTCGGGAGTACAAAAAGGCTTTAATTGGCGATTTTTTACATTTGTTGTCTGCGAAGGCCACCACACCACAGCTTTTAGCTATGTTTAATTCAAGGAAAATGACGCTGGTGTATGGGAGTGAATGGAGAGCTTTCCCCCGTGATGGGCGTGGCATATTTCATTCAGTGTCTCTATGCACTGAAAGAGGTGGTGGACTGCACTAAAGGGGCGAGCCAATACAAACAGGTTGGCACAGTGCAGTTTTTAGATCCAAACGTAACACTTGTAACCGCTCAGACTAGGTCTATAGTGCAAGTTCTGATGTTCTGTATGTGCTGCGTGTGTGGGTTTAGTGGCAAAGGTGTACACTCTAGGGGTTTGCAAAGTGGGAGGCGGGCCTCCCTAGGGGGGCTCCAAGTAGTTTCAGGGGAGGCTCAGTGAATGGAAGTGGGAAAACATTACATTAGTTATCAAAAGGAGATCACATAGAATAGCCTACATGTGTGTGATTTGGTTAAAGAGATAGTTCAGAGATACAGTATTTTGTGGAATTTTACTATTTTCCCCAATTTCTTATGTATTTGGTGTAGTCTGAGAGGCAATATCAGGCTATCTTGTTGCACAATTGTTGAGTCTTTATGGGATCAAGTAACATAATCATGATCCCATAGGCATCTAGGAATTGAGCGAGGGGCCGCCTTTTTCCAAGCTTTGTCTGGGGGGAGGCCCACAGTCTCAGACTTTGAAAAAACCCCTGCTCTAGATTTTCTAAAATGACATAAAAACCTCTTATGTACTGTCCTGTATCTTATGTTTATCTATTTCATTTTTATTATAAAGTCTCCAATCAGTAGCCATGCGTGCATGCAAAATGCAATTATGTGCAATTAAGGCAGTGATGTGAGTAAAGCAGAACGCATGTAAACACTCACACATATAATCATATTAATGGATTTATGCTCTTAATTGAAGTAAGGTAATTGCAGTAATATGTGTGGAGTACTCTGATTTTAATCACATAATAGTAGACAGCAGTTAGGAGGACATGAAAACACCTTAGTGACATTTATTGAGCTGCAGTCAAGTTGTGTATGTGCCGAGCTCATGCTGTTATGTGTAGGTGGAGGAGAACTGGACAGGTTGAGTAGGCTGCATTATGATCTGTAGTCTAGACAGCCTGCTGACGCACTGGATGCAGATCTTAGAAACATTCTAAAGTTCTCTCTCCACTCTACGTCCCTGAACTCCCTCTCCACAATTCGTTCTCAGTATCCTTTGAGAAATGGGTGCAGACTGAAAACTAGAGGGCACTCGGTAGCGTGCATCCCTCCGCCAGCCAAGTTTCGTGGTGTTACATGAATCTGTTTGGAAGTTAGGTGCCAATAGAGAGCCAAAGTGATCGTCACTTCCTGCTTCAGCACTGTACCAGAGATTTTCATCCGCCATTCATTTTCCCATCGACATTTCGTAAAATGCTTATAAAAAAACATTTCACTCGGGCCAAAACGTTAAAAAAATGCAGGTTTGAAGAAAATGTTTTTTCAATGTTTTTTAAAGTTTTGGTCCAAGTGAAATGTTCTATGATCTCTCCCGATTATAGCGTTAGCTGAACGTTTTGGTTTGAACCAGTAAAACTCATTTTATAAGCATTTTACGAAATGCCTATGGGAAAATAAATGGCGGATGAAAATCTCTGGTACAGTGCTGAAGCAGGAAGTAGGCGGTCACTTTGCCTCTCTATAGATTTTGGCCTCCCAGCCAACAAAATCTGCTTGCAGCCAATGGAATTGCAGAGGTCATCGTGCTTAATCTGCACTGGCACAAAGTTAGGGCCCTACAGTACATGTATGTCAGAGCCGTGTATATAGAAGAGTCGCGACATCTCCATTCACTACAATGGACCAGTTTTTGACTCTCAAGAGTTCCAGGACGTAAGGTCCTGGATTAAGCAGCACTGTGGAGTTGCAGCAAAATGGACAGTTTCTGTTGTACTTTGACTTTTTTTTTTTTTTTCCTTGAATCAAATTGTACATTATCAGCTTTATTTTAGCATTCAAAAGTAGCGCGAGACCCTTTCCTGGCTGTTCATTGGCTAATGAGTCACGCATTTTGGTCCTCCGCTGACGCCACTCTCTCTCTAGAGGACACTAATGTATGTCTATAAGTGGAGTCCATGTCCTGTATCACCTGCCAGGTAGATTGAAGAGGAGGTGGGCATGCAGGGTTAGGTGGGTCACAACCTCCAACTCACCCTGCCTGCCACCTCTTCAAACTACGCCCCCTCTGGCAGGCGATACACGACAATACATGCACTGAGAAACAGCATCTACCCCACAGCTGTCAAAATGTTGAACATGGCCTGACACCCCCCCCCCCCCCACAACACACACACACACACACACACACACACACACACACAACGACGACACACAAACGCACCCATAAATACATAGCCTATACTATCACGCCCACTGACTGAACTCGCAACGGCTAGATTGTATGCCCCTTTTGTTATTGTTTATTTGCTCACCGGTTGCACTTTGAGTACTGCTCTTAGTGATATTATTCTTTT